>NW_027509180.1:1307500-1562500 GCF_051911475.1 Siphateles boraxobius
CGGGGGCTAAACCAAAGTATCTTTGATTGTGTAAGCGTGAATGTGACCGATCTCAGGAATATAGCAGGTATATTACCTCTGTTTGATGACCAAAACTGACGAGCTTGTGTACGTGAGACCCGCGTTTAAACATGAGGACCTCGGAGCGACATAGTTATGGAGTTAATTTTGTGCCGTAATTAAACAAACAAATCCAGCATTTCGCAAACAAACTCGATCTGCTTTGCAAAGGAAAACTCGACTCGCAAACAAACAGAAAGCAATGTTCAAGTACAGAGGTCAATTTGAGCAAAAATGCAGTGGAGTAACACACATGCATTGTGTGTTGCAAATATAAATAAATGAGCCTAGAAAACATTTCACAAATGAATACAAACCATCCTACAAATTGCATGTAATCTTTGAACAAAAAACAAATCTGTATGTTATGATTGTGAGACACTTGGTTTTTTATGAGATCTCTCAGCTCGATTTTCTCACAAATGCAGTTGAGCAACTTCCTCTTCTAAAACAGTAGATGGCGCTAAGTAGGGGATTCATTTAGCACTAGTCTCCCAGGAGAAGCACTGATTTGAAACACGCTTGCGTGTTGTCTTACTGTATCTATAATTAACCTTTTTGAGGTTTTCTTTTGCAAAATGTTATTACATACAAACATCTATAATTAACCAGCATCTGATCGTCAAAATGCTGGATTTGTTTGTTTAATTATGGCACAATATTAACTCTATACATAGTTTCCTAATTTGAATGGGTAAAATATAATTAAAGAGTTAAAAAGAATAATCAAACATTCGCTCACTTTTAATGATGCTCAGATATCATTAAAACCTTTTTCATTTATAGCAGGGGTGCCCAACCCTGCACAGTTTATCTCCAACCCTAATTAAACACACCTGCCTTTAATTGTCAAGTGATCCTGAAGACCTTACTTGGTTGCTTTAGGTGTTTTTAAATTAGGGTTGGAGATGAACTGTGCAGGACAGTCGATCGGCAGGAGCAGGGTTGGGCACACCTGATTTATAGAGTCAAATGAAATAACGAGGTAATACAAATGAGAAAATGTATTTCATTTAATCCGACTGGCAGGAGCGTGTAGTGGTATAACTATCACATTTCACCATCAAGTGCAATCAAACCTTTTCATCTCGCAAGCAAAGGCTTTAGTCAGGGACGAGTGAACTCCGCACTGGAGGGCCACAGCTCTGCATGATTACTAGAAAGATACAGGCAGGAGAGTTTATCAGGGTTGGAGCTAAACTTGAAGACATTGATGAACTGCTTCAGGTGTGTTTGATTAGGGTCCCAGAAAGCAAACAACCATCGAAACAATGTTTAATCAAAGTTAATGTGTCAATGTTAACCGCATTTAATCACCCGCAATTAATGTGTGAATTCATGAACAAAGCGGAAGATTTGTAAATCTTCTGAAACAGATGCTGAAATCCTCTTCCTCTTCATCATCGTCTAGAAGATGAGGGGATAATTCCTATTATTCATAATTCTAGCCGTGGCCATATCTTCACCCTCTTCGTTTTCACCGTGACATGTAGATTTACTATCCCGGAGCAGTGAATACAGAGTCATTCTGAAAAGAAACTCTTATTTTCTGGTATCTATACGAACTGAATCGTATTAGTTTTCCAACACTCGCGAGAAAATGCACTCCTAACAGCGATATAGATTTTCTGCGTTTGCGACGTTACCGGTCTGCTTCGTCTGTAAACCGTTGAGCAAGAATGATTTATATACCAGGAGGCGGGACTCCCTGATCGCTGTAGCGATTGGCCTGTCAGTCTGACAGACGTGGTGTAATTGGTGCTTCTGTGGAAGTAAAATAATGACAAATGTTTTTGAAACAAAAAAGCTTGTTGAATTGCACTACTTGAAAAAATAAGCATTGCATTTACCCTGCTTGCATTTTAATGCATTGTATTTTTAGGGCTTGCATTTTTATGGGCTAAAACTCAACATGATTGTATATTTAAGCTGTGAATATTTCAATTCAAAACATTTCACAAACATTTTCATTATTAAAAATTCAATAACCCATATTCAACTTTCAGATTTCATTTCCAAAATGTTCATTCTGTTTTAAAATACAACCTATAATATTCGACAGGCAATTTTCGGTCCATTTTATTTCGCTTTAAAAATTCTCTTTTTGAAAAATTCAGTGGTTCAAATTCGACAGAAAATTCAACATTTGGCATCCGGGAACGGCAGGAATATCAGTAGATTGATAATCTCCAGCTGTTAGTCGTCCTCACCAGCAGGAGGAGAAGCGGCTGTTGACCAAGAAAACTCTAGAGCAACGGGCACTGTTGCCAGGGTAGCGGTTTTCCCGCACAATTGGGCTATTTTAAAAAAGGAGTTGCAGGAAAAATAACGGAGTCGCTGGTTGCATTTTTTTGGGCTATATTTATTAAGTCAAGTCAAGTCAAGTCAAATATATTTATATAGCGCTTTTCACAATACAGATTGTATCAAAGCTGCTTCACAGTATCAATCAAAACAACTTAACAATGTTTGTTTATTACTGGAAAAAAAGACATCCAAGTTTGGTAGAGCTGATCAATAGTATGATTGGTTAATTAATTTGAATATCCCCAACTGAGCAAGCCAAAGGCAACAGTGTCAAGGAACCGAAAAACTCCATCCAGTGACCTAATGGTGTCCTAACACCCCATCAAATGACCCAATGGAGAAAAAAAAAAAAACCTTGGGAGAACCCAGGCTCAGTCGGGGGCCAGTTTTCCTCTGGTGTTTATGAACTAGAGGCCGAATTTACAGTAACTGTAAGATAAAAAATTTATATGAATGCCTGGCTAAATAGATGCGTCTTCAGTCTAGTTTTAAACTGGGAGAGAGAGTCTGAGCTACGAACAATATCAGGAAGGCTATTCCAGAGCTTCGGAGCTAAATGTGAAAATGCTCTGCCTCCTTTGGTGGATCTGGATATCCTAGGAATGACCAGAAGCCTCGAATCTAGTGATCTTAAAGAGCGCGATGGATTGTAAGGCGATAGAAGATCTGTTAAATAGACTGGAGCTAAACCATTTAGAGCTTTATAAGTCAAAAGCAATACCTTGTATTTAATACGGAACTTTATAGGTAACCAATGAAGTGATGATAAAATCGGTGTTATATGATCATATTTTCTTGATCTAGTAAGAACTCTAGCGGCTGCATTTTGGACTAACTGTAGCTTGTTTATTGAAGATGCAGGACAACCAGCTAATAAAGCATTACAGTAATCTAGTCTCGAGGTCATGAATGCATGAACTAACCTTTCTGCATCAGAGACTGATAGCATATTACGTAGCTTAGCAATGTTTCTAAGGTGGAAAAAGGCTGTTCTTGTAACATATGAAATATGATTTTCAAAAGACAGGTTGCGGTCTAGTATAACACCCAGGTCTTTTACTGTAGCGGATAAAGTAACAGGGCATCCTACTATGTTAAAGTCGTGCTGTGAAGGGTTTTGTGGACGGTTTTTAGAACCGATAAGTATTACCTCTGTCTTGTCTGGATTTAATAAAAGAAAATTACGCGTCATCCAATCTTTTATATCATTAACACAATCTGTCAATTTGGATAATTTAGCGTATTCATCTGGCCGTGATGAAATATATATTTGAATGTCACCAGCATAACAATGGAAACTAATTCCATGTTTCCTTAGAATATTACCAAGTGGCAGCATATATATTGAGAATAATAAAGGGCATAACACAGATCCCTGCGGCACTCCATAGTTTGCCGAAGTTATAATCGATTTTTCTCCATTTAAGTAGACGAAATGGTAGCGGTCAGATAAGTATGACCTGAACTAGCTTAATGCCTGTCCCTGAACACCAGTGTAGTTTTGTAGTCGATCTAAGAGTATTGTGTGATCTATAGTATCGAACGCAGCACTAAGATCAAGTAAAACTAGTACTGAGATACAGCCTTGGTCCGAAGCTAAAAGTAAATCATTTGTGATTCTAACAAGCGCAGTTTCAGTGCTATGATGTGGCCTGAATCCAGACTGAAACTTTTCATAGATGTCGTTTTCTTGCAAGAAAGAGCCGAGTTGAGCGGACACAACTTTTTCTAATATTTTTGACATAAATGGAAGATTCGAAATGGGTCTGTAATTTGCTAGGTTATTTGGATCTAATTGTGGTTTCTTAATAAGAGGTTTTATAACTGCCAGCTTGAACGTTTTTGGAACATGACCTAAAAATAAAGATGAGTTAATAATATCGAGAAGAGGCTCTTCCACTATAGGTAACACTTCTTTCAGTAGTTCAGTTGGTATAGGATCTAATAAACATGTTGTTGTTTTAGATGAAGTGATAAGTTTATTTAACTCTTTTTGTTCTATGGTTGTAAAGCATTGTAATTGTTCTTGCCGGGTGATAATTGCGGCTGAATCATAAGGCGCGAGCAAAGATCGAACGTTTACGATTTTGATTCTGATGCTTTCAATTTTCTCGGTGAAGAAGTTCATGAAATCATTACTACTAAACTGTAACGAGGTATTTTGTTCAGACGACGTCTGTTTATTTGTTAGTCTAGCCACGGTATTAAATAAAAACCTTGGATTATTTCGGTTGTTTTCTATTAGTTTGCGGAGATGCTCAGCCCTGGCCGTTTTAAGGGCCTTTTTATAACGTGACATACTGTCTTTCCACGCGATTCTAAAGACCTCTAAATTAGTTTGAGAAATGATCTATGGTGGATGGACGAATTGTTCTACCTGGTTGATAACGTGGCGCAGCATGACATATTATAGCAGTGCGTAATATGCAAGTTACCAAGTAGTGGTCAGTGACATCATCACTTTGCGGTACAATATCTATATCGGTTGTATCGGTTCAATATGATATAATTAAATCGAGTGTATGATTAAGACGATGAGTTGGTCCGGTGACGTTTTGCTTGACCCCGAAGGAGTTTAATAAATCTGTAAACGCAACCCCTAACGCATCATTTAAATTATCTACGTGTATGTTAAAATCTCCAACAATTAATGCTTTATCGACGTTGACCTAAAGATCTGATAGAAAGTCAGCAAACTCTTTTAGGAAATTGGCGTAATGCCCTGGAGGTCTATATACGGTAGCCAATGCTAGAGATATGTTTTTTTTCTTACATCTAAGAGCGTAACATTTAGCACAAGCACTTCAAACGAATTAAACCTGTGACCTGTTTTCTGAGTAACATTAAGAATATCTCTATAGATTGTTGCAACACCGCCGCCACGACCGATCAGACGGGGCTCATGCTTATAACAGTATCCTGGTGGAGTAGACTCATTTAGACCGAAATAATCATTTGGTTTAAGCCAGGTTTCAGTAAGGCAAAGTATATCGAAACTATTATCTGTGACCATTTCATTTACAATAACCGCCTTAGGTGTGAGCGATCTAATGTTTAGAAGACCTAGCTTTAGAAATTGTTTTTGTTCACTACTAGCGAGATTTTTTGTTTTAATAACAATTAGATTTTTTCTAGATCCCGCAGTAGATTTATTATTTGATCTTAGTAAACGAGGAATAGACACAGTTTCTATGCAATGTTCTACACTAGTATTAATATCAATTAAATTGGTGCAGTAGAGACTGTGATTTGGATTTTTGGTTACTAAAAATCACTGCAGTGAGCCAGTGTGTTTGCTTCAGACGTCATTTTCACGTGACTAGTGACGTAATGATACAAGCTCCGAAGCAGTGGTTCATTGCAAGGACCGTTCGAGTTTGAAGCAAGCTTCGGAGCGTCGGTGTCAGACGTTACATCACTAAATGTATTTAATCCACAGATCAATTCTGGAAGAAGTAAATAATCAGCTAATCAACATATTTAACTTCCCTGGACTCATTTATATAAATTTGTTCTTATCTAAGGACAAAAACATTATTAAAGGAGAGAGATTTTAGATGAGAAACATTTTAAAACATCTTAAGATCTGTTCTATTGCACATATTATTTTATTGTCATGTAAAACTCACTGTTCGGAGGTGTACGTATGCTTCCTTTCCTGTGGAATATTCCTGAACTTCCCTGATAATCATCTGTTAAAGAATCATTAAATTATTACTAAAAAAGAATGTTGCTTAAATGTACAGAAATGTCTTGCAGTAACATGAACTTTAAGTAATTTTATCCCTTACTACATTACTATTTGGATTTTCAAATTCCTACTGTTTGCAGTTTCAAAATACTCTATTATTTGAAAGACTTTACAAACAGAAATGAACTGACTCACCTGATTGTGTGGATGATCCTCTCCAGTCAGCCATCTTTACACAAACTTCTGATAGTGAAGCACTTCAGAGAGTAAAAAACAAACTATGTTTCTGGCATCCTAGAATTAATACAAAGTGTGTTATAAATTTCTGCTCAGAAACTGGTGGTTAAAGTCCAACCTTACCTGCATCGTACGTCATTATATCACCAACACCTTATTTTCTCAAAATCAAAGGTCAAATCTGATTGACATGCTAATAAAACATCCATGTCACTATTGTAAACGTTTCAGACACATCCACATATTTTACAGTTTTAATATTTGTTTGAAAAATAATGTATGGTTTAAAAGTTTCAAATTCAAACCACATTTTTTCCACACTTAAGATCTAAATTAATCTTAGATTATGAAAACAAGAGGTAAGATATGGTAAAATGTATTACTATAAAAAATAGTTATATAAGGAATATATACCAATAAATAAAATTGTGAGTGTCTGAAATAATGAGTTCGATTCCAATGGACTGAACTGACAAATGTAATGCAGTCACTTAAAAATACTAAATGCAGAACTACATGTACATTTTCTTGTCAAGACATAATTGTTCGTTTTATGAATTTTGTTTTATTGGAGATTCATCGGATTCAAGTTCAAAGTGCTAAAAAACAGAGATGTAAAACAATAAAAACAATCTCAGTTCGAAATGCAGTGCTAATAAAACAATTGTTTCACTTAAAATCAGAGTTTGTAATATGGCCTCATTTCTTGAACCATTTCTAATACCAGTGACTATTGGTTATACAGGAATCAATTTTTCCCTCATCTTTCCTTATCTGTGCATCCCCCTCTCCCTCCTCCCTTCCTTTCCCCCTGATTCACGTCACTGAAACTTCACTGAGAATGTCTATGTGGCAGTATGGATGTTTAGTTCCGGCTATTACCACAGTACCATCATAGCAATGTTATTACTCAATGAACAAAGCAACACACTTCTGAGTATTAACGTATTCAGTTATTCCCAGAGGTGTAAAGTCCAGGTTTAGAAAGTAAAAGTCCTCCTCAGTATTTTGTTCCAATCACCTGGATTTGCTGATTCAGACAGGAGACAGAACTAATTAGTGAAATCAGCTGACTGAGGTCATGTGTGGAATAAACATGTGGCAGGACTTTTACTTTCTGACCCCTGGACTATACACCTCTGATTTTTTCTGGTGTTTCTGATGGAGTCACAGCGCCTCCTTCAGGAGACAAACAGCGGCACACGATTCAAAGTGAATGTGAAAGCAGTTCTGACATTTTGTGAGTTCTCTTATGATGTCAGACATTTCACATCGACTATCTAGTGTGTTTCTCAGCAAGTTCTCCTTCCTACTTTTGGAGTGCGTATATAGACATATATAGGATTGTTTGAATCTCCCTCCTCTTCGCCCAAACCTGCTTTTATGAAATATGCTTTTCGCAATAATAACTGATTGAGCATTATTGAAGACACCTGATGTTAACAAGCAGAATCACTGAAGGAGAAAATCTCAAATTGTAAGCCACCGTTATGGCGATCAGTGTTTGCTTTAGTTGGACTCTTGATCCTTATATTATTAACTTTAGATTTTGTTTGGCTGATGTATCTGAGTTATAACTGACAGGTGAACAAAGAAAAAAGTGATCTGATGGTGTTGGTTATATTATGACAGTCATCATTTGAACTTTATGTTTGTGATTTATGTTGTTTGTTACAGCATAACTGTGATTCTGCATAAATATCCAGAATTTTAGCTATAATATAAAGGATTTCTTAAGTTTTTTTAAAAAAAAAATCTTTCTTTTAGGCACACACAGACTTCAAGATTCAGTCAATGCATCTCAACAATGGTGACGAGCAGAATATTCAATTAGGAAAAGTAAATTACGAAGACAATTCAGATCATAATTTATTCATACCGCAATGCATGATGGGAGCCATTAATGAGTTGTGATTGGTGGCAGCCACTGCAACATGCTTTATTATTGTCACCATTGTTGAGATTCACAGGCTGATTATTGATCTCTGTGTTTCTAAATAAATTCATTTGAAAATGTTTTGATCAGAACAATGTTTATTAAATATTTTGGATTATAAGGAAGGGGGATGGCAAGAAAATTTATAGAAGTGTTGATTTTGAGCTAATATGTCTATAACATGGTTTTAACTCCTGAAGGTCGTTGGACATGGTGGTGGCTAAAGATGAAGACAGGTACTCTGCCTTTCTGTTATCAATCAGCCAAGACAAACTGAAGCAAAGTAATGATAATGAACCAAAGCAACACAGCTGACTTTTCTAAAATCAAATGAATAATAAACAGACATGCTTTTGAAACTGGTTAAGAGGCCAGAAAAAAAAAAACATTAGATAAAAGATACAGGAAAAATGTAAGATAAAATGTCATTTAAAATTTAAATCTTTTTAGAGAAAAGATATGAATAAGAAATATGAGCGGTTCATAGTCAGGGATGAGTGTGAGTGTTAATTCATGTCTTGGTAAGTGCGAGTTTAGGGAGGAGCTATTCTGTCTGAATAGTGTGTGTGTGTGTCATTAACCTCTGGAAAGAGTGTTTTAGCATTATAGATGGGTTAAGGCAAATCACAAATTCGAAAGTAAGCTGAGAAATTGGAGTCAATCTGATGAGAAGGCAACACAGAACGAGCTTTAAGTTGACTGATCATTGAGCTCTGTCTGTTAATTATTGTTTTGGTCATTTATGATGTGCAGTAGATTTGAATTACTTTCTGGACAGGTTTAAGTATTGATGTTTAAATTAGAATTGTGAATTTGTAGATAGGCGTGAGTCATGTGTTGAGAAAACGTTATAGATTTGACAGCAACAAACACGTAGGCTAAGTAAATATCAGATTATCCAGAGAGCCCTTAACAGTTATGTATTGTAAAAAGGGGGAGATTGTTGTTCGACTGACGTTGACGAAGTGTGCACACCACAACCTGACCTGACCAATTGATGACCTGGAGAATGTTAGTAGATGACTGAATTGCGAGACCAACAACAGACCTGAAAAGCAGGATACACTGTAAGACTGAGGGCTGTTGGCCTTCAAATGCTCTGATGAGAGGGCATCATTGTGTTAAATTGATGCAAGAGTGGATTCATGCATCAAAAGGGGGATGGTTTGGTTTGAGATTTGCTGAAAGCCATCGCACAGGGGGAACAATAAATGTTGAGAGAACACCGGCTTTAATTGAGTAACAGCCCTGCATAAAGCCAGTCTACAAAATTTCTGTCTGTATGTGTGCTAATAACAAAGATTGTTTCAGCAGGAAACACCAGGGCAGATGCGGCAGCACAGCAGACAAAAGAAAACTATGTGATAATAACCTCAACATTTGTTTTTTTCTTTACAGAAGATGCAGACTTTTGCGCACATGGCATGAGCAAAGACACACACACACACACACACACATGAACAAATGGTCAGATAAGAGCCTTTCAACTCTTCAGGGGGGTCAGAAGGAAAGGAAAGCCCAGAGGGGGGTTAGGGGAAGGACCATTTGTCTAAAACCAGCTGATCTTGTCATACAGGAGTGAACGGGCAGGGCAGACTGTGCCCAGTGAAAACAATGGCTTGGATGAATTTGACTAGTTATCCTGGCCTAGGTTAATACTGTGCCAGAAAGGTGCCACCCCTTGCGCAGCGCTAACTTAAAAGTTTAAATTTGCAGGATGTCAGGATGGATTGAACCAAACAGAACTGATTCTGTATTGTGTTGTTAACATGAGTAAAATGGGTTGAGTGTTTTTCAGGGGAAAACGACCCTGAGTGCTATTCAACAGGGTTCGTACAGACTCTGTGAAATGAAATTCCAGGACTTTCAAGGACTTTTCAAGCACTACTTTTTTGGATTTCAAGGACTTCAATCGGCACTTATCAAACAATATCTTTATTATGATTTTTATTTATTTCATTTTATTTTTTTACTCAAATTAAATAAATGGTAACTGATGTTTCACTTCATAGAGTTCAATCCATTGACCAGCGCTGTCAGGCATGGAAAATCCCCTAAACCATTGAAAGGATATTGAAACTGATATTTTTCCCATGATATATTCCAATATATATGATTGACCTGAAGAATGAAAGTTGTATTATATACTTATTTAATATCATGCTTTATATATTAATATCATGAGAAATAGCTCTATATCTCAGACGGGCTGCAGCGTTGATTTAGCGTGAAAATTTTATTTTTTCAACAAAAAAACACCACAATATTTTGAATTAGGGATGCACCGATACCACTTTTTGCAGAACGAGATACCGATACCGTAACCGATCCCTGAATTTTCACTGCATTTGTAATTTTTAAATGTATTAGTAGATAAACCAAGAGAATATAAATCATATTAGTTGGCTTCATTTGTTCATCAAATATACATTTCTTTCAATTATTTTCATGCTTA
Organism: Siphateles boraxobius; assembly: GCF_051911475.1. Classification (NCBI taxonomy): domain Eukaryota; kingdom Metazoa; phylum Chordata; class Actinopteri; order Cypriniformes; family Leuciscidae; genus Siphateles; species Siphateles boraxobius. The sequence goes on from NW_027509180.1 coordinate 1,318,187, forward strand.
ATTAAGCCTGCTAAAATACATTGTATGAGCTTCTGTTACTGTACATTCTATTGCTCTATCATATTGTATCTTTCATTGAATGCACAGCACATATTTACACTAGAGCAGCTCCAGCAGGGTCAGTGCTGAGGATTGGGTCAGTGAAATATCAATTATTTAATTCAATTTTGATACTTCAACAAAAACTGCCAGCCTAATTAATGTGAATTTAAAACATTATTAAAGGTAAGCAGTCAGCAACAATATAAGAACGAATAATCAACTAATAAATACGATAGAACAAAGAAAGGCTACAAATGAAATAAACAGTCTTTTTAGAGTTTTTCGGGTAGATCTAACACATAAATTTGAATAAAGTAATAAAATGTGAAAAAATTGCATATTCATTACTGGATAAACTAAATATAGATGGATCTTTTTGTAAAGTTGAACAGGGTAGCCTATTTAGTCAAGAGCAGTGAGTAATTTAGTTGTCCATTGTTTAATTAACATTTAAACAGCAGTGGGTTTGTTAAACTGCCCCTTTAAGACCGAACGCAAGGACGCATTTGAACATGGCTACTTCATTTGAGATATAACTGACTTTGTTTACTAGGATACTCGCCAAGATGGGCGTTTTTACATAATTTTGTGTGAATTCGTCCGTACAAGCGCAAGACTTTCAGTATTCGCGCACAGACACGCCGGTTTGCGGGGCGCGCGCTGATGTTTGCGTTCATGGAACTTCTTGACTGCAAACGTCCAGCAATAATGTAGAGAACCACTCGTTATACATAAATCAGGTAACAGTTCATGTTTTACTTTACTTACATATATGATTTAGCTTTTATCCAAATAATACGTGCTGAGTGAACGATCAGCAATCAAGAGCATTCAACAGAACTGCGCTCTCTCTCGTCAGTTAACGTTAATAATAAGCTACATGCCTCATTTTATTGTCTTACTACAAACCTTCCACTGATTTCCTTCAAAACTTTCTTCTGTTTAAAGGGATGCGCTCGACCAGCTCGCGCGTCTGTGCCGCTGCGCGCTAAATCCACTGCGCGGTTTCCTCTGATCAGCGCGCGCACCACAGCTGTGTGTTACTATACACACGCTGCCTGGGAGGCCTATCGGTTGTTGGTATCGGAGCATTTTTACTTGAGCTCGGTATCGGTGCATCCCTATTTTTAATAATTCAAGCACTTTTCAAGTACCTCTTCAAAAATATGGCTGTTTTCAAGAGTTTTCCAGGACTTAAATTTCAAAAAGTCAAATTCAAGTACTTCAAGCACTTTAAGCACCTTGTACGAACCCTGATTCAATGATAAATAAATTATCCGGTGATATGTTTCAGGTTGAAAATTCCACAGGTCACACCAAAAAGGACGACAAGACAAGCGGTCACAAACAAAATCACTTAAGGTCTCCATTCGCCTCGACTCATTCCAGTGGGGGTGCGATCGTGATCTAAGGGAAAATCTTGTAAGGATTTGAAAATGATTGGAGAGTGTTAGACTTGGGTCCAAGCATCTCTAACCTTAGACTACATCGACAAGCCTCAAATCAACCATCAGATCATATAGTGAGAGATCAAAGGCTAGTGCTAGTAACAGCCTCCTTCACCGACGATGGAAAGACCATTGCTACGGCGCGCAAAATGGCGAAGATGGAATGTCTGTGGGACGAACGAGATAATCATCACACCTGGAGGAGTATGTGCACCAACTAATGATTTGAGTCTAGCAAAAGAATCTGTTTTTGTGATGATTTTGATGATTTTATTTGATTGAGTCAAACTAGGGCTTAGTATTGATATAGATCTAATAATTTGATTGGTTCAAATTTTTCAGGAAAAGTAGTCTTATTTTTGTATTATGATTAAAAGAAATTTCTGTTTTGTTTTTATTTTCAAGATATGAAAAAGGGGTGGAAAGTAATGGTAATTTCTTTTGAATGTATCTTTTGAAACTTATATCTGCTTGTGTGTTTTACAAAACATAGATGTGTTGAGGAAGTTGCAGGATGCATTAATATTCTTTGCAAATAGTTCAATAGTGTCTTCTTTGCAAAGAGGTCAAAGGGACAGTGCAAGGGGACAGAATGATTAGTTTTTCTTAGCAATAGATAACTTAGAGTGCATCAAGAGCGAGACATGTTTGGTTAGGTGTTTCTTAAAGTGACATTTGTGCTGACTGTGGAGATGTATAGATAAGGGGTGTTAGAGAATACGGGAACTGAAAACTGTCCACGTGCAGGGGCCTTAGTCCAAAGATCTTCAGAGGAGGGGTGATCTTTTGGGTATATAAACTCTGTGAAAAGAGAAGACTTTTGCCCTTCTCATGTCAGACTCTGTCTGTGTGTGAACTGCCTTTCTTGCAAGAAATAAATAAGTATACTTATAACTTTCGAGATCTTCATTTGTTCTTCAACTGTTGTATAAGGTGTTGATAAAAGCATTTCCACGACACTGGGCAACCCAGAAAACATTATAAAATAATAATATAACCCCACACAGCAAAATCCCCAGTGTTAAATGAACACTGCTCAGTGTTTATATGAGTCCACAATCTACAGAGTGTTAAATTAACACTGAAGCAGTGTTAAAGTTAATGAGATAATTAAGTGAATAATTGAGTAATGATTGAGCATTGAAGACACCTGATTTTAACAAGCAGAATCGGTCACACTTTACAATAACAGTACATGAATAATCATGTACTAATACCTGAATTAATAATTACTTTACAATGAACTAATGATGAGTTAAGACATGTACTAATGAAGAATTAACCTTAACTACGACATGAGTCATATGAATTCTTGCATGAATATTCCATATTAACTACACATTAGTACATGCTTGTTAATTAATGTATTAATTAACACTTTGGGGTAAAACTAAATCAAACATGCTCTAGATTAGAAGAAAGATATATTAAAAGGGCACAATGTAAAATTGTTAATAAATTTGCCACCAGCAACTGTCACAAACATCATTGAATGACACTAGATGTCTTGCAATATTTACAGTTAACCTTACTCATTGAACACACAATGATGCATTCATCATTAAAAACAATTTAATCTCATTCTGTTTTAAGTGATTCCACTGCTGCCATCAAGAGTGAAATAATATATCCATTAAACAGATGCAATTTTCAAAATTAAATTCAGTGTTAGCACAGATGATGGTTATTTCTGTGTTTATTTTGTGGATTGGTTTACTGTCTTTATATCATAATACAGTCGGATGTTAGTCTTGTTTTCTTGCCCCCTCAAAATGTGTCCACTTTCCTCCTACCGTACAGTTCTTTCTCCATCCAAATTTGGGCACAGCACCTCTCCTCTTCCACTTCTTTACAAACCACCGAAAAGCACCAAATGATATCTGATATAGAAGAGCTAAATATGTATAGAACATGTGTAATTGATACATTTTTAAATATGTACTCTTGAAGGGCCAAGACAAGAAATGACATAGATACATTAACAAGTCATGAATTCATGTTACTTTATAAGTAATTAATGATGAGTTAGTAATGATGTGCCCCCTCAAGTAAAGTCATGACATAATGATGAATTAACAAGCCATTAGTTGATGTTAGTGTATGTCATGACACAATGATGTACTTACAAATCATGAACTAAAATATGAATAAACATATACAATAAGAGTACCATCCTTATTCCTTTACACCCATGGTACAAAAAAAAAATTATGTTGTTCTTTTATTTTTATTTATACAATTAAACATATATGGACTTAAAAGAAAGTCCAAACATACATGTAAAGACACACATAAGACACGATTACATGTAAAATAGGGAATAAGCTATAAGCTAATGCTAATTGAAGCATATATATATATTTAAACAACAAAAAATAAAGTTATTTAACCCTAACCTCCTGAAACCTCCCAAATACAACATACATGCAAAAATGTCTTTAACTATTAATTCTGTTTACCAAAGAAGTCAACATTTATGAGATTAAAATGCCAGCACTACCAGAACACAACCAACTGCCGAACGAGCACAGAGTGCGCCACTTATGAGTGTCCCACCAGAAACAAACCCTACATACTGTAGTTCCAGGAAGAAAAGTAGCTATTACTAAACATAAGCCTAAATAAACTATAAAAATCTGAAAACAGTTTAGATCAAATTAAATTTATTAGTGCTAGTTATTAGTCTATTTTCCACGTTTGATTAGACGGATCTGTGTAATTAATGGATCTTGTGCCATTCCAATTATTTGTCACAATGCTTGCTGCAGATAGCAGATTATGATATTGCAGTTTAAATTATGGCAGTATTAAATTATATGTTTAATTCAAATTTAGATGACTTCTTATTTATTCTTACAGAGAGTGATTGATTTAGTTTACCCCTAAACGTTAATTAATGCATTAACTAACAAACATGTACTAACATGTTTAAGGCTGCTGTTATTCATGCATTAATCAGTATGACTCCTGTGGTAGTTAAGGGTTGCTCCTCATTGGTTCATGATTAGTTCATATATTCACTAATCATGAGTTAATGTTGAAGTAACTATTAATTCAGGTATTAGTACATGATTATTCATGTACTATTATTGTAAAGTGTTACCGCAGAATCACTGAAGGAGAAAACCATCATTAGTCACCGTTATGGAGATTGCTGAGATTGATACGCTAATTCTTGATGTCTGTGTGTGCCTATATAAAGAGTTTTGGAAGTTTTCTTTTTCTTGACTTGATCATTTGGATTTCATCGAAAAGGTTAAAATTATTATGCTGAACAATGCCAGTGCTGCCATAATTAATAAAGTAAACCTAAATTGTGCTCTAAATGAGTTCAGTGATTCAGGTCAAATTATTGTGAAATTATGATTATGTTACAACATAACCAACACCATCAGATCACCTTATCTATTTGTTCATCTGGCTGTTATAACTCACGTACAGCAGCCAAACAAAATCTAAAGCAGTGGCGGTTCTACATTGAATTACACCCTGGGCGAGACCACCTTCGAGCAGAGAGCAACAATAATATAAAACTTTAAGAATAATATAAAAATAAAATATAGAATAAATATTCTATAGCAAAAATACTTCATCACACAAATGTGAAAACACACTAAAGAGAATCTAATTATTACACTATTGCACTAAGAACAGAACATTGGCTGTCATAATGAGGCCGTTATAACTGTGTCATGAATATTTTTCTTGACCTCAACTACAGAGGTACAAATTGAATTTTTCATTAAAATGTCATTGTACCACTGTAGTTGAGGTCAAGAAAAGTATACATGACTTGAAACTACCTACAGATTTGAAAATTCCATTGGCTAATTACAGGGCCTAACGTTAACCCAACTGATGGAAATAAATAATAACTGAACTTGTAACAGTTTTGTTGCAAAGCACAATATTATGGTGAAATTAGATCTTGTGTTTGTTGACTTAAAACCTTATTATTGTTGTATAAGCATAACAAGCATCATAGCAAAAAGGCTAAGAAACGTAAGAGACGAGTTACCCACAATTAACATTAGCCCTTCATTCATGACAACATGGATACCGTAATCATACCACAGAGAGAACAGTTGCATACCTTTATCTTTTGCTCGTTTCTCCTCTTCTTTTTTCTAAATTGTGCACCTGATGGCTTTGACCTTTTCCTGTCCATCTCTGTTTATTTGGCACTCGACAACCAACAGATTTCCCATCCCCCCCCCCCCCCAACACTGTCACTCACATCACGGGTCACGGCCAGAAGTCAAGACTAAACCAATTCACCTTGGTGAGGTGACGAACATAATCGTTTTGTATTACTTATTTTTATTAGCGATTTCACACAATTCAGAAAAGCAAAAATTTCCAGGAACTATAGGCCTGTATTTATAATATTATGAATGAAATGTGCGTTATTTTGGGAGAAAGTCGAGGTGGTGTGACTAACTTTAGCCCACTAATTCCATTAGAGTATTGCTGATACAGTGCTCCTGCTACGCGCGGTTGCGCCGCCTCTGCGTGCGGTGTGTGAATGCTCTAATCTGTTAACATGGGCGCCTAAAAAAATACGCACTGCTAACGCGTGCAGTGTGCAACCGGCGTCACACACGGCATCTTCTCAGCAAGCAGGGGCGCCAATTTGTCAATTCCCCACAGAGTGAAATGATAGATAATAGAAAACCGCTTCGTGGCGCAGAGGATTTTTTTTTTTAACTGCTCGTGCCGCCCCCCATGTGACATGAAAAAATGCCGCCTCGGGTGACTCTCGGGTTCGCCCGCTCCTAAAACCGCCAATGATCTAAAGTTAATGATTTAAGGGTCAAGAGCCCAACTAAAGCAAACAATGATCTCCATAACGGTGACTTAAAAATTATGTTTTTCTCCTTCAGTGATTCTGCTTGTTAACATTATTGTCTTCAATAATGCTCAATCATTACTCATTTAATCACTTAATTATCTCATTAACTTTAACACTGCTTCAGTGTTAATTTAACACTCTGTAGGGTGTGGACTCATATAAACACTGAGCAGTGTTAATTTAACACTGGGGATTTTGCTGTGTATATGTGAAAACTGCAATAGCTCTCACAGGACATTTCATGTAATTTTTACAGTAAAATACTATTAAATGTACAGAATTTGGAAATACACTGTAAAATAAACTTACCGTTGCATTTACCGTACCTTACCTTAAAAAAATATGGTAGCAATTTTTATGTTTTACATCAATTAACTAAAATTTATGGTAAAAAACTGGCAGCTGTGGTTGCCAGTACTTTACCGTAAAAAATATGGTCGAAACATTTTAGTTTTTACGGCACTGAACTAAATTTTACGGTAAAAAAAACTGGCAGCTGGTTGCAAATGCTTTACCATAAAAAATATGGTCGTAATATTTTAGGTTTTATGGCATTGAACTTCAGTTTATGGTATATATATATATATATATATATATATATATATATATATAAAACCTGCCAGCTGTGGTTGCCTGTAGTTTAAAAATATTGTATTACAAACCAATTTGTCATAAAAGTTATTATTGAGAATTACCAGAAGTTTAGACTGATGTTTTATTGAAAATTATAAAGTGTTAAGTTACCATTAAGGAGATGACTGTTTGCGCTAGTTGTACTTTTGAGCCTGGACTTTTTGACCCTCTATCTTTAGATTTTCTCTGACTGCATTAACTGTGTTTGTAAAACACATTCATTATGGCATTACATCAGAAAAAAAATGTGATCAGGTGTTTTTGGCTATTTTTTGACGATGGTGACGATTTTATCTTCAGTTGATCTAAGGCTGTGGCTGAAGTCAGTTGTAGTTCTTGTGTTTCTGCTCGTCACTTCTATTTTTTCTATTCTTGTTGTTTCTCTAAATTGACGTTGCCAGAATTCCCTGCGTGACACTTCACATTTGATGTTATTTTATTTAAATAATTATCTTTCTTATTAGTTTTTGCTATCAGTTATGTACATGTTGGGGTTTATATTACATTATATATTGTTTAATGAATATTAATGGCATTAACCATTTTTTTTTACAGTAAAATACTGGCAACCAACCTGACGTTTTTTTTCCCGTAAGTTTCACAGGTTTTTTTTACATTGTGTTTTTTTTTTTGCCCATAAATTTAAGCCCCGTAAAACATAATAGGTTGCCACCATATTTTTTACGGTAAAATACTGGCAACCATAGCTGCCGGTTTTTTACCCTAAATTTCAAGTTTTTTTTTTTACAGTGCAAAACAACAATAAAAAATGCTGTTTTCTCACATTTCTCATATTATGATAGCATGTACAGCAAAACTGTTCTCTTCATCAAAGAACCCTGAGAATGACTGTTCATACAATCTTTAGGAAGCGAGATAGACGGAGAAGAAGAAAGGAATGATGAAGAATGTGAGAGAAAGAGAAAATAAGAGAAGGTTGAGTACGCTTCCGAGGTAGGAGTTGGATGTTGGCTTTTCAGTGCATGTTAGCTTTTCAATGCATGTTGGCTTTTCAGTGGATGTTGGCTTTTCAGTGCATGTTAGCTTTTCAATGCATGTTGGCTTTTCAGTGGATGTTGGCTTTTCAACGTTGAATTCAACAAATCCAGGTGGGTTGCTGCTCATTTGAGACTTGATCCAGTCCTGGTACTGAGAAACTCTGGTGTACACACCAGGATATTTGGGGTCAACACATCCATTACAAAAACTCATAATGCCAGACTCAATCCACAAGGACCCGATCTTACTGACAATTGGACCTCCAGAGTCTCCCTGTATTGACAAACATTCTGCATTTATATATCTGACAATATACAGTGAACAACTTCTACAGACAGAAGTATGCAATAGTTAAGACATGTTGAGACACATATGCAATAGTTGAGACATTTTGATAACATAAGAACCAGTTTGATTTAAGGCAAGCTCACACTACACAACTTTTGTTGAATTGTGCTATCCGCAGACAGATTTCCAAATTCTGTGACAAAAAGCCAGGATTGCCAAATTGGTGCTCATTGCTGTCAGCAATGCTTGTTCAGTAGGAGCAAGTCAGTGATGTGATCTGAGCCTGTCTCCAGCAGTCACAGACGCTGGCATATTGGGGCAGTTCTGGCCTAATGGTTACCGCACGCATTGCCGCAGAGGAGTAGCTTAGCATCTCTTCAGCAAGCTTGACGCACAAACTGCCGCAAATTAAACAAAGTTCCCTTTCGTTGTCACTCCGAGTTACGTCGGATGACGACGAATGGGGTTTCGCTTAGAACACCTATCGACTTCGAGTATTACAAAACGAGCCAATGGCAAAGAAATGCCATGGGTCTGCGGAATTTGCATAGCGTATCTCCGCCTTACCTCGTGGGTATAAAAGGAGGACGCCGGCAACAGGCAGATATGTTTGCGCTTCGGAGCCAAGAGTATTTCTTCACTCCACAGTCATCTCTGACTTCGCTCTACGAGACGAGCTTCTCTCTCCGGTGTTGGTGTGACGGCGATCTGCAGCGAGCTCACAGTGCCTGCTGATCTGTGCAGTAATCTGCCAGTGTGTGTGTGTCTCCCTGTGCGCTTCAACATCGCTGAGTTTTTTCTCTCCTCTCATAAAAGAGCTTGCACGCGGCACGTCTTTTTAAAGACGGCTCGCCCGTGCATTTCTGGTTGCAGCTGACTGGTATCGGACTCTGATGGGCACGAGCGCTGTCTAGTGTGTTTGATTATGCTTGAACAGCGCTCGTGGGTGACTCATGTTCTCGCAAGGGAACGTGATCATCGCGTCATATATAGGTCGAGACTCGGTGAACTCGCAAGAGGGAGAGTCCCCTCATCCAGCCCCCGATCTTCGGCTGGTGGCCAGGGTGACCTGAGGGTTACGGTCTGGAACAAGGCGCCGACTATGTGTCCGTGACCCCAGCCCCTCTCTTCAATGATGGTGCCCGCTAGTGAACTGCTGATTCCCGCGAGTCTACCCTCTGGTGGCCCGCGTGTTTCAGTTGAAGCTACAGATGAAGATGCCATGTCTGTTGCAGCATCACTAGGTGGGCTTGAGTCTTCTGGAAGTGAGGGCTCGTCACAGCTGCCACCTTCCGGTGTGCATACGGCTGTGCCTGAGTCTGATCCGGAGATGACGGCCATGCTTTCCTGGGACGATTGGTTTTGGGTAAGGCCGCCGACCCTCGTCCGTGGCAAACCCCAATACCTCTCTTCCCGGACGTGCATGATGAGATCTCGAAGTCCTAGAAGACCCCCTTGTCTTCTCAGGACCGCTCGCTGATCTCATCCGCCTTTCCTCCCCTCGATGGGGCCGCTGCCCTTGGGTACACTGGGGTTCCCCCGGCTGAACGCTCTGTTGCGATGCTATGTGTCCTCAGAGTGCTTCTTCTCGGCGCAATCCTAAGCACCCGCCCGTGGCCTGTAGTTTTTCGTCTACGCTTGTGGCGAGATCCTGTAGTGCCACGGGACTGGCAGCCGCCTCACTGCATGCCATGGTCATTCTGCTGGTCCACCTGATCCAGATGCTCATGGACCTGCACGAGGGCGGGACTGACCCAGGGCTCTTCACTGAGCTGCGCGCCGTCACTGACCTTGCTCTCCGAGCGACGAAAGTGGCCGTACGCTCCCTGGGTCAGGTGATGCTCACCATTCTGTGGCTGAACCTGTCTGATGTGCTGGATGTCGCGCGGACCCGTCTGTCCGACATTCCCATATCCCAGGTCGGCCTCTCCGGCGGTGCGGTTGAGGGCTGACAAACAGCTCTCGGCCGCTCATGAGCAGACTGACGTTGATTCTGTCCCGACGGCCCCGCCGTCCGCCCAGGTCCCTCGGTCTGCCCACCGCCGAAGGCGCCCCCCCCGCGGCTCCCACCCCGCCCGTTCACCCGGGCCGGCTCTGGGGGCCGCGGGCGGACGCCACAGCCCCTCTCCAGCCCCGCCCCCCGCTACACGCCGGGTTAAGCGGCGCTCCTGAGACGGGCTCCTCGGGGATGGAGCAGACTGAGGTTGACTCTGTCCCGACGGCCCCGCCGTCCGCTCAGGTCCCTCCGTCTGCCCACCGCCGTGGGCGCCCCCCCGCGGCTCCCACCCCGCCCGCTCAGCCGGGCCGGCTCTGGAGGCCGCCGTCGGACGCCAAAACAGTCCTCTCCAGCCCCGCCCCCCGCTACACGCCGGGTTAAGCGGCGCTCTTGGGATGGGCTCCTCAGAGATGGGACTCAGTTCTTTCCAGGAGCTGGTAGCAGGACCGCTCCTTTCCCCGGGTGAGGGCCGGGGAAGAATCCTTATTCTCCAAAGAAATGACTCTCCCGTCTCTGAGCACAGAGAGTTCGGACGTCACAGAGCGCCGCCCACATGCCGTGCTCTCCTCGTCCCCCTCTGTCCCGGAGGTGGTTGACACGGCGTGCCGTCCACGACCGCTTCGCCCCTGTCCCCCTCTGTCGCCAGACCCTTGACAGAGCAGGCCCCCGTGGAACGCTGGTCCTTCCCTGGCCTCCTCTTTCAGGGAGCGGTCTTGACCTTGCCCCCACACCGGGCCGCTATGCCGTCCACGTCTGGGCCGGTCATTCCGCTTCGCTGCACCACCGGGGGGACGTCTGTGGTTCTCGACGGCGCTGGCGCAGTTGGGAGCCTGCCTAGAGCTTCCCTTCTGTTCCGCTGGGTCGCGCGAACCATCGGCTCGGCTATGCGATTCAGTTTGCACGGTCTCCTCCCCACTTCTGGGGAGTCCGCTCCACTTTGGTCGATGGCTATGTCCTATCATGAGAGCGGAGGTTGCTACCCTACTGGCGAAGGGTGCGATTGAGACTGTCCCTCCAGCCGAAAGGAGGTCCGGGTGTACAGCCCCTACCTCATTGTCCCGGAGAAGTCTGGTGGGTTACGGCCAATCCTGGTCCGAACCGCTCCCTTCACAGGCAGCCGTTCAAGATGCTCCTGGCCAAACGCACTTCTGGATGTGTGCGGCCACAGGATTGGTTTGCAGTGATCGACCTGAAGGGCGCCTACTTTTATGTCTCCGTTCTCCCTCGACTCAGACCATACCTACGGTTTGCTGTCAGGGCGCGCGCATATCAGTACGCTGTTTTCCCATTCGGGCTAGCCCTGTCTCTTCGCGCCTTCACAAGGTTGTTGAGGCTGCCTTTGTTCCTCCATGGGAACACGGGGTTCGCGTCCTGAACTATCTCGGTGACTGGCTGTCTTAAGCTCACTCCTGAGACCAGGTTTGCGAATACAGGGACCCAGTGCTCCGGCACCTAGCTCGTCTGGGCCTTCGGGTCAACCGGGGAAGGAGTAAACTTTGCCCCGTGCAGAGGAGCTCTTTTCTCGGTATGGACTTGGTCGCCTTCTCCACTCAGCCATTGCTGACTTGCCTGAGACTATCAAGCGCAAGAGTGTGGTTCCACTGAAGTTTCTTCAGAGGCTCCTGGGGCATATGGCATCTGCAGCCGCGGTTCGCCGCTCAGATTGCTTCATATGAGACCCCTTCAGCTTTGGCTCCGCGACCGAGTCCCGAGGTGGGCATGGCAACACGGCACCCTCCGAGTACCAGTTACTCCGACCTGCCGTCAGACCTTCACCCCGTGGTCGAACCTCAGTTTTCTACGGGCCGGAGTGCCCCTGGAACGAGCTTCGCGGCATGTTGTTGTAACGACAGATGCCTCCTCCACGGGCTGGGGTGCCATGTGCAATGGACGTGCTGCCGCGGGCTCCTGGACAGGACCCCGACGCCTCTGGCACGTCAATTGCCTCGAGTTGCTGGCCGTATGTCTTGCTTTGCGCCGCTTCCGGGCCGTGCTCAAGAACCAACACGTACTAGTCCGTTCAGACAATACCGCCACTGTAGCGTACATCAACCATCAAGGTGGTCTACGCTCCCGCCGTATGTCGCAACTCGCCCGCCACCTCCTCATATGGAGTCAGAAGCATCTGAGGTCGCTCATGCCATTTATATCCCCGGAGCCCTGAACTGTGCAGCCGACGAGCTCTCACGGCTTCAGCCCCTCCCGGGAGATTGGCGACTCCATCCCCAGTCGGTCCAGCTGATTTGGGACCAGTTCGGGGACGCACAGTTAGATCTGTTTGCCTCTCACGACTCGACCCATTGCGACCTGTATTATTCCCTGACCGAGGGCACGCTCGGCACGGATGCACTGGCGCACAGCTGGCCACGGGGCCGCAAGTATGCATTTCCCCCAGTGAGCCTTCTTGCGCAGACCTTGCGCAAGGTCAGGGAGGACGCGGAGCAGGTCATTCCGGTCGTGCCGTACTGGCCCGCCCAGACCTGGTTCTCCGAACTAGTACTCCTCGCGACAGCACCTCCCTGGCCGATCCCTCTGAGGAAGAACCTTCTTCCTCAGGGACGGGGCCACCTATGGCACCCTCGTCCCGATCTCTGGAACCTCCACGTGTGGCTCCTCGATGGGACGAGGCAGGTTTGAGTACCCTACCACCAGCGGTGGTGGCTACCATCACTTCCGCTAGGGCGTCGTCCACGTGACACGTCTATGCGTTGAAGTGGAACCTCTTCGTCAGCTGGTGCTCTTCTCACCGAGAAGACCCCCGGAGATGCTCGATCAGCGTTGTGCCTTCCTTCCTTCAACAGGGGCTGGAGCGAAGGCTGTCTCCCTCCACCCTGAAGGTCTACGTTGCCGCTATTGCCGCACACCATGACCTCATCGAAGGTAAGTCGGTGGGGAAGCACGACCTGGTTATCAGGTTCCTAGAGGAGCGAGGAGACTAAATCCGTCCCCCTCCTCTCGTTCCCTCTTCGGACCTCTCAGTGGTTCTAACTGCCCTGAAGAGTGCTCCATTTGAGCCCCTGCAATCAGTCGAGCTTAAATTCCTGTCTATGAAGACAGCGCTCCTGGTTGCACTGGCCTCCATCAAGAGGGTAGGGGACCTGCACGCATTCTCCATTGACGAAGCATGCCTGGAGTCCGGGCCGGCTTACTCTCACGTGATCCTGAGACCCCGGCCTGGATACGTGCCCAAGGTTCCTACCACTCCCTTCCGGGACCAGGTGGTGAACCTGCAAGCGCTGCCCCTGGAGGAGGCAGACCCAGCCTTGCACTGCTCTGTCCAGTACGCGCTCTCCGCGCCTATGTAGACAGGACGCAGTGTTCAGGACCTCAGACCAGCTCTTTGTCTGTTATGGTGGGAAGCTGAAGGGAAAGGCTCTCTCAAAGCAAAGGTTGTCTCACTGGATAGTGGACGCCATTGCTTTGGCATACCAGCAGCAAGGTCGACCGTGCCCCCTTGGTGTGACTGCCCACTCCACCCGGAGTGTGGCATCCTCTTGGGCTGTAGCGCATGGCGCCTCGCTAACAGACATCTGCAGAGCTGCAGGCTGGGCGACACCTAACACATTCGCCAGATTCTATAATCGCCGAGTGGAGCCAGTGTCCTCTCGTGTACTCGCTTCAACCAGCTAGTACCGGACCCGCTCAGGTGTCTTCGCTTGCTCGCCATTCCACTCCACGGACTGGATACGTGCGATATTCTCCTCAGGTGAGCTTCCCCGAAAAGCCCTGAGTTCCTCCAGCACTCCTGACGTTAGCGCCAGTGTCTATTGCCTGTGCGTCGGCTAGGTGCCTCCCGTGTGCATGGTCCCTCCCCTGAGCGACCCCCACATGTGTATTTCCACTGTAAGCCTCTTTGAGCATGTGTCTTTCCCTTGGCAAGCCACCTTGCCACCCCTGGGGTTGAAATATTCCACCTGCGGCTGGACACCCCAGTGTTCTCCATATGTCTCCTTCGGGTCATATGTGTATTCTCTAAGTCCCCCCCTCTGGGTTGGCAGTAATTGCATATTTCCCCTAAACTTTGGAATATGCTCCCCAGTGTACCTTGGTATTCCTGTGCTAAATAGGAGTCCTTCGTCCGTGCCAGTCTCACGACAGGGATCTCAGATTTACGCAGGGCACTGGAAGACAGCCGAGAAGGTGGCGTGATTAGACTGGTAACCCCATTCGTCGTCATCCGACGTAACTCGGAGTGACAACGAAAGGGAACGTCTCGGTTACGTATGTAACCCTCGTTCCCTGAGTAGGGAACGGAGACGTTACGTCTTCCTGCCACTTTCCGCTGTACCGCGGGGATCGCCTGAGCTCAGTCTTGGCTCCTCAGCGAAGAAACATATCTGCCTGTTGCCGGCGTCCTCCTTTTATACCCACAAGGTAAGGCGGAGATACGCTATGCAAATTCCGCAGACCCATGGCATTTCTTTGCCATTGTCTCGTTTTGTAATACTCGAAGTCGATAGGTGTTCTAAGCGAAACCCCATTCGTCGTCATCCGACGTAACGTCTCCGTTCCCTACTCAGGGAACGAGGGTTACATACGTAACCGAGACGTTCAACATCTCATCCTAAAGCACACAGATGTTTTCATTAAAAGTAACAAATTATCTTACTAATGCGGATGCCTCTCTCTCTCTCTCTCTCTCTCTCTTTAATTGCAGTCTCTGATCTTGATCTTGCTTTCTTTGACGTGAACGCAATTAAATTTGCATAAAGTACAGGAATTGAAGATTATATTTATATTCGTTTTGCAGGGACACAGTTAAGTTGCCCATTATAAATAGAACAGTTTTAACAAAACGGATAGCTGTCTGATCATTTACAATGCATGAATGACCAGGTGTTATTCAAAGTCTAATTTAAAACTGAAAACAAACAAACAGGTTCTGCACTATTTCTATGTTAGACATTATCAATATTTCAAATAAGTGTATTTATACGTATTGGAGTAGGGCTATGGCAGAGTGATAAACTCAGAAACTTAAAAATGCCACTTCATGACAAAAAGGTTGCTGACCCCTGGGTTAGAGTCTTCGGAGTTGTAACCCAAAGGTTGTGGGTTTGAGTTTCAGTATCGGTACGTGGGGGGAGTGAGTGAACAGTGCTCTCTTCCATTCTCATTTCCCACAACTGAGGTGCCCTTGAGCTAGACATCTAACCACCATCACTCTCCGGGTGCCGCCGCAAAACAGCTGCCTGCTGCAGGTGTGTGTGTGTGTGTGTGTGTGTGTGTGTGTGTGTGTGTGTGTGTGTGTGTGTGTGTGTGTGTGTGTGTGTGTGTGTGTGTGTGTGCACTTGGATGGGTGAGAGATAGAGCACAAATTCCAAATACGGGACACTGTAATTGGATATACGTCATTTCCCTCACTTTAACAATCACTTCATATTATCACCACATGCTCTTAGTGTGAGCAATGCAACAACAATAGTGTGAGCACCATGTCGGTTCATGTAGTCTCGTAGTGCTGTAGTGTGAGCTTGCCCTATCTATCAAGCGGTAATAACCAGTCTTAATTTTCATATTCAAATAAGACGTATCTATATTTTTACAAAACTGACTATAAAAACTTATGAACAGTCAAAAGTATTAGTACATGCAGAAAAATATTAGACGACTAATTTTTAAGAGCAATTTATGCAACCCAGCCACAGGTGTATTATCAAAAAGCAGTCGTAATGTACGAGTTTGTGATCCGTGGAGTAAAGACTGGGATTCATTGTGCAACTAGGTTGGCAGTGTAAAGTTTGCAGGTGAGTACCCAGATAGCAACATTGTATCACAACTAATATCACACATAGTGGTTTGTAAATTGATTTGGATTAAAAAGTGTTAAATGAACGACTGCTATCTTACCTTACATGAACCTTTTCCTCCCTGATTTAAGAATCCAGCACAAATCATATTGTTTGTGATGCTTGTGTTGATCACTCCATAAGTATTATTACATTCACTGTTGTTCAAAATTGGTATCATAACCTCCTGCAGTTTTTCAGGAATCAGGCCTGTGACACAGATCAGAGGACACATTTTATGGCTTTTAAAAAACATTTCAAGGTAAATTGTTGAGGTTTACACAATGTGTTTTACATACAACTGATAAGTTACGTTAACTCAAACCATTTGAGGGAACCAATTGCCTTAAACCATTTAAGTTTTAAAACCAACAAGTTTGAGTACTTACTAAAAGGCTAACAGATTTTTTCTTTATAAGAACGTTCTCCAAATATTTAGTGTTGGTTCTGGGAACGTAAAAATGTCCAGTTTTCTTGACGTTAGAGGAACGTGTTTTATTTGGTATGATGTTCCTCAAAACATTCTTTCAATTTAATTTTGATTTAACAATTCCACGTTTTAGGAACATTGATTCCTAACATTTTTAAGAACATAAAAATGTCCAGTTTTCTTAATGTTACTAGAATGTTATTTAAAAGTTAGTTATGTTCCTGAAACATTCTTTCAATCATCTTTCAAAAGAGTAGTAAGAACACAAACTGCAACTTTCTTCACCCACTAGATGAACTGAAGATAAAATACATTAACTCTCTCAGGATCTGATTAAACAACTCCACAAACAGCATTACCAGCTTCACTTATTACTAACCAGACTCACTTTATTTCTGTCACACATCTACAGCAGATGTTGATGAATGACTGGAAATGTTCCCTTTCAAGGGAACTCGAGCTGCGTTGAGACGCGGTGGGAACGCTCTGCGTGATTGCGTCGTGAACCACGTGTATAATCAGTCCAATGGAAGAACGAGACGTCACCGGCGGTGACGTCATAGACCAGGAAGCTATAAAGCACACCAGAAATCAGACCGCGACAGCTTCTGTTGCCTTCAGCAAGCGCTCTCTGTATACTGTCCTTGTCTATTTATTGTTGTCTGTCACAAGCACATTATCTATCTATATATATATATATATTATGGCGAAACAAGAATTCAAGCGTTGTGTTGTCCCTTGTCCTTGTTTCATCACGGGTGGGGACACACATCAGCTTTGTGTTGCTTGTTTGGGAGTGGAGCATGCCCAGTCAGTTCTCGAGGGAGCTGACTGTGAGCATTGCGAGAAGCTGTCCGTGAGGACGCTCCGCTCTCGCCGGGCGTTCTTTGAGGAGGACGGTTCGGTTCGCGCTCCCCGGGGTGCGGGTCCCGCTGCTGCCGAGGCACAGCGAAGGCTTTCATCTTGGGGTTCGCATATGGATCTAGTAGCGGGGCTTGAGACGGGCCCAGCCCTTTCTCAACCCTTACCTGCTGGATCCGGTGCCTCTGCCCAGGAAGGAGCCCGGGCTGCGGCTTCTCCTTCCCAGGTTGGGGCACCATTGTTGCGGCTATCCAGTTCTGAGGATCTGGATGTCGTCAGTGTTGATATGGGGGATGTTGAGTTTTCGCCAGCTCATGCCTCCGATAATGATGAGGAGCTTATGGAGGTTTTATCTCGTGCTGTAGCTAGATTAAATATTGAATGGCCAGCCGATGATTCTTTGCGTGTTACTAGAAAAAGTTTATTAGATGAAAGATTTTTACCATCTAAAACACAGCCTCCACGTCGGGGACTCCCGTTTTTTCCCGATCTCCACAATGAGGTTTCGAGATCGTGGAATAAACCGGCGTCATTCAGAGTATTTAACCCACAAACTTCCTGTTATAGTAATGTTTTGGGTGCATCTGATTATGGTTATGTTAAGGTGCCTCGGGCTGAAGAGACGCTCGCGAGCTATCTCTCTCCCGAGTCATCGTCATCATTAAAAACCCCGACGTTACCCACCAAGCCATTAAAATCTACATCTTCGCTGGTGGGTAAAGCTTATTCGGCAGCAGGTCAGGCTGCGTCATGTCTGCACACTATGTCTATACTGCAGGCATACCAGGCTGATCTGCTGAAGGATATCGATGAACGTGAGGAAGTCAGCGCTGACGCAATTCGAGAATTGCGTCGCGCAACAGACCTGTCTCTCCGGGCCACCAAGGAGACGGCCAAATCAGTGGGCCGTTCTATGGCAGCCCTGGTGGCCACGGAGCGGCATCTTTGGTTAAATCTGTCTGATATAAAGGATAAAGATAGGTCTGTTCTTCTGGACGCGCCACTGTCACCTTCAAGTTTGTTCGGCGACGCTATCAACTGTGTCGTCGATAGGTTTCAAGAAACGAAAAAACAATCGGCTGCGTTCCAGAGGTTTCTTCCTCGACGTTTCAATATCCCCGAGACTGCTGGGCGAAAAATTATTATTAAATCCGAGCAGTCTCATCCGAGTACAAGCTCCTCACAGCACAGAGTGCATCAAAAACAGAGCGTCGCCACTCGGGCTCCTCCACAATCTGGGGAATCTGGGTGGCGGTCGCAGTCCAGGCCAGCTAGGGGTAGGCAAGATCTGAGGACTGTCATCTCTAAGAAGGCTTGGGCTAAGAAGAAGTCCTGACGCCCAAGGCGTCAGGCTTCTGAGGGTGGTCCCCTCCGAGGAGGGACGATTTCGAGAAATCGTTCATCCTCGGCACCCTCTGGGGGGCGATTCTCTGAGGAGAGTCGCAGCGCTGCCACATCGGTTGTTCCCTGCCGGTTCGCCGCTTCAGGGCACCGAGGTGTCAGCGTCCCCATACGATTCTCCGAGGAGGATCGTAGAACGGTCAGTTCGGTTGTTCCCTGCCGGTTCGCCGCTTCAGGGCACCGAAATGTCCGTACAACCGAATCCCGAGGCCAGTCTCGAGAGACTGGTCCCCTTAGTAGAATTTCTGGCAGCGTGGAAACTACTGCCAAATATTTCTCAGTGGGTCCTGCATATAATAGAAAAGGGTTACAGAATTCAGTTCGGTTCTCGTCCGCCCAGATTTCAAGGGGTCCTTCCCACAGTGGTGGACCCAAGGCAGGCTCGGGTCATGGAACTAGAAGTACTGACGCTTCTGCAAAAAGGGGCTATAGAAAGGGTTTCTCCTCCCAGCAGAGAGTCAGGGTTTTACAGCCGTTACTTCATCGTTCCCAAGAAGGATGGGGGGTTGCGTCCTATTCTAGATCTGCGTCAGTTAAACAGCAGAGTTCAGAAACTCAAGTTCAAGATGCTTACACTCAAACAGATTGTATCACAGATTCAGTCCGAGGACTGGTTTGTCACAATAGACTTGAAGGACGCTTACTTTCATGTATCCATTCATCCTCATCACAGGAAGTTCCTGAGGTTTGCTTTCGGGGGCGAAGCATACCAATATCGGGTCCTTCCATTCGGCCTAGGTTTATCACCCCGCACCTTTACGAAATGCGTGGATGCAGCGCTGGCTCCTCTGAGACTCCAGGGCATTCGCGTATTAAACTATATCGACGACTGGTTGATCCTGGCTCGTTCCGAGCAGTTGGCAGTTCGGCATCGAGATGTCGTTCTGTCTCACTTAAAAAGGTTGGGGTTGCGGCTAAACACCAAGAAGAGTGTGCTCCTCCCAGCCCAGAGGACCACTTTTTTAGGGGTGATGTGGGATTCGACAACTATGCAAGCACGATTGTCTCCAGCTCGTATTTCTGCGATTCTCACACCCGTAAATATGGTAAAACTAGGCCAGTCACTCACTGTGAAACATTTCCAGAGACTGGTGGGTCTCATGGCAGCTGCGTCCAACGTAGTTACTTTTGGCCTTCTGCACATGAGACCCCTGCAGTGGTGGCTCAGGACCAAGGGGTTTTCTCCGAGGGGAAATCCGTTTCGCACGATCAAGGTCACGCGGCTATGCCTACGTGCCTTGGTCATGTGGAAGAAACCTTGGTTCCTCGCCCAAGGCCCAGTATTGGGGGCTTCTTGTCGACGCGTAACGCTATCGACGGATGCTTCCCTCACAGGCTGGGGGGCGGTCATGAGTGGCCGCTCGGCGACAGGTGTCTGGCAGAAACATCAGCTTTCGTGGCATATAAACCGACTAGAGATGATGGCGGTATTTCAGGCTCTCAAATACTTCCTGCCAGACCTGAGAGGCCATCATGTGCTCTTCCGCACAGACAACACATCGGTGGTCTCTTACATCAACCATCAGGGGGGTCTGAGGTCCCTATTATTATGCAAACTGGCTCATCAGATCCTCCTATGGGCCCAGGGAAAATTACTGTCACTCAGGGCAGTTTATATTCCAGGGTATTTGAATGTGGGAGCAGATATCCTGTCAAGACAGGGGCTGAGGCCCGGGGAGTGGAGACTTCACCCCGAGGTGGTGGAGCTCCTATGGGAGAACTATGGTCAAGCTCAGATAGATCTTTTCGCATCTTACGATACAACCCATTGTCCGCTTTGGTTCTCCCTCACATATCCAGCTCCTCTCGGACTGGACGCTATGGTACAGGAGTGGCCGAGGCTGCACCTGTACGCATTCCCCCCGATATCATTGCTTCCGGGAGTTCTGGAGAGGGTTCGCCGGGAGGGGGCTCATCTATTATTAGTAGCCCCGCACTGGCCGACCCGAGTGTGGTTCTCCGACCTAGTGTCCCTTCTGCACGGCTCTCCCATGGAGATTCCTGTCAGGGGGGACTTGTTATCTCAAGCAGGGGGCACGATATTTCACCCTCGCCCGGAGTTGTGGAAACTGTGGGCTTGGCCTCTGAGGGGGCCCAGCTCTTAGAATCCGGTCTCTTGACTGAGGTCGTTGAGACCATCCTTCAATCCAGAGCTCCTTCCACGAGAAAACTATATTCATTGAAATGGAAATTGTTCTCTACATGGTGTGGAGAACGTTTTTTAAATCCTGCTAACTGCCCGGTTGGTACAGTTCTCGATTTCCTTCAAGACCGTTTCTCTGCTGGATTATCTCCCTCCACCTTAAAGGTGTACGTAGCGGCTATATCTGGTTATCGCTCCCCTTTGGGGGCTTCTTCTCTTGGGAGAGATCCTCTTATTACTCGTTTTCTCCGTGGTACACTGAGGCTTAGGCCTGCATTGCACTCTAGAGCACCGGCTTGGGATTTGGCCATTGTACTTCAGGGTCTGGCCCTGGCTCCCTTCGAGCCTATTGAAGAGGTTTCAGAGAAGTTCCTTACACTAAAAACTCTATTTCTTCTCGCTATTTCTTCTATCAAGAGAATTGGAGATCTGCAAGCCCTGTCGGTGGCTCCTTCATGTTTGGAATTTGCACCTGGTATGGTGAAAGCATTTTTACACCCTAGGCCGGGTTACATTCCTAAGGTCCCCACTAATGTGGCGGGCCCTATTGTGCTGCAGGCTTTTTGCCCTCCACCTTTCGTTACCCCAGATCAGGAAGGTCTCAATCTGTTATGTCCCGTTAGGGCTTTGGATGCCTACGTTCACAGAGCTGCCCTGTGGCGTAGATCAGAGCAGTTATTTGTCTGCTTCGGTTCAACCAAGAAAGTTTGCCCTGCATCTAGACAGGTAATGAGCAAGTGGGTAGTTGAGGCTATCTCACTTGCTTATGAAGCGGCCGGACAGCTCTCACCTATGGCTGTCCGCGCCCTTTCTACTAGGAGTATGGCTGCCTCTAAGGCTTTAATTTCAGGGGTTTCCCTGCAGGACGTTTGTAATGCGGCAGGCTGGTCCTCACCGCATACATTTGTCAGATTCTACGACCTAGACCTCTCCACTCCCGGGGCTAGGCTGCTTGTTTCTTAGTGTGCGCAAGGACTCCACACAGAATGGGCATTTCTCATTATGGCGTAGTGGACATGGGGTTCCCACCGCGTCTCAACGCAGCTCGAGTTCCCTTGAAAGGGAACGTCTCAGGTTACGTATGTAACCCTGGTTCCCTGAGAGGGAACGAGACGCTGCGTTCTCCTGCCATACTTCCTGCATGCCCTGATCGACTTGCTTCAGGCCTTTTCAGAAGCTGTCGCGGTCTGATTTCTGGTGTGCTTTATAGCTTCCTGGTCTATGACGTCACCGCCGGTGACGTCTCGTTCTTCCATTGGACTGATTATACACGTGCTTCACGACGCAATCACGCAGAGCGTTCCCACCGCGTCTCAACGCAGCGTCTCGTTCCCTCTCAGGGAACCAGGGTTACATACATAACCTGAGACGTTTCGTTTGAGGCTTATGGAGAACATTTCTGCATTGATGAACCAAATCAAAATGTAACAGACAAAAGACTGCAATTAAAGTGTTTTAGCAACTGCTTTTATTGTAGTTTCACTCACCGTTGGAAAATTCATTCATAAAATTCATTTGTAACACTAAAGAAATTTGTGAAAGATTGACCATAACCATTTAAAAGTTAAAAACGACACACTTAGAGATCAAGACTCATCATACAAACCTCAACAATGGTGACAAACAAAAAATATTTAATCTACATAATTTATTCATACCACAATGCATGCCATGAATATGTTTTGTATGCTGGCATGAAGAATGTCACCATTGTTTCATATGCTAAAAGTTGATGTCTGAGTGTATAAATTACACAAAACATGTTTTAAACAAAGTTAAAACTCACAGAAATCAACATTCAGCATCTGTAACACAATAATGTTGCTACAAATTACCTCTTTCACATTTGTTGAATTACATATTTTTCAATAATGCTTAAATTCCTTAAGTCATTGACTACGGAAAAAACAGTCCTTTGTCAGTTATTCAATCAGACATGATGATCTGCTTTAACAATACAGAAATATTCACCATAAATACCTGCAATTGCTGATAAAGCAAAAGGTAAGGGTTGACAGTCCACACTGTTAACCCTTGCTGTAAAAAAAGTGACCATTACCATACCATTTCCCATTAAAACGTACTCGGTTACTAACGTAACCTCGGTTTTCTCTAGTAGAGGGAACGAGTACTGCGAAATATCTTACGCTAGGGGAAAAACTCTTTTCCACGAGATATTGAAGCCAAAAAATTATCCTTAATTTTGAATTAATGTAAAACGCGTTGCGGCTGCATGCAGACATAGGCACGACGGCTCGCATGCCTATTGGCTGACCTGCGGCAACAGCAGCCTATCGAGAAAGGCCCTGCGTGACGCCATATCTAATGGGGGTGCTTCGCGCCTACTACGTCACGTCCCGCCGAAACAGGCGTGGCCTCTGCCTATAAATATAGCTCGACAGGCTGATACAAACTGTTTTTTCATCGCCGAAGCGAACCAGAGCGTGTTGTAAGCACGGCAAGATACGCAGTACTCGTTCCCTCTTCTAGAGAGTACGTTCTCTTATGAGAGGTTCTCTCGTACTGCGTAATATCTTACGCTAGGGGAACACAGTGTGAAACGCCGTGCATACCGACACCAAAGTCACAGAGAGTCCGAGAAGAGAGGCTAAAAGCATCATTCCCAATAAATAGCATCCTACGGGAGCTAACCATATTAACAGTGTTCCACGCAGACAGGGCACAAATGTTCGGCCAGAACTGGGTAATAGTATGGGTCTAATTCAATGCCCATGGAGCTGTTATGTCGATCAGCGAGCGGTGCTCAAGCGATTACAGCATTCTGAACCGGCAACAGGGCAGACAGTGCTGATTTCTAGACCGACAGTAGTTTAGCCTGTAAGGCGGGAACCTCTAGGTTATAAAACCTTATAAATGTGGATGGCGAGGCCCAGCCTGCCGCCGTACAGATATCCTGCAAGGTAATCCCGCTAGACCACGCCCACGACGAGGCCACGCCTCTCGTGGAGTGTGCTCTGACACCCAAAGGACACTGCAGGTCCTTAGAAGTGTAAGCCAGCGCTATGGCGTCAACTATCCACCTGGATAGGCTCGTTTTTGATGCGGCTAGTCCCTTAGAACGCCCGCTAAACAAAACAAAGAGCTGCTCAGTCTGCCTGAAGACAGACGAGCGGGACACATAAGCTCTTAGTGCCCTGACAGGGCAAAGGAGGCTCGCGTCCATCTCCTCATTATAAACAGGAAGGGCGGACAGGGAAATAACCTGTGCCCTGAACGGTGTGTTGAGGGATTTAGGCACGTAACCGTGTCTCGGTTTGAGTATGACTTTTGAGTCATTAGACCCGAATTCCATAGACGTCGCGCTCACTGAGAACGCTTGTAAATCCCCAATGCGCTTCACTGAAGCGAGAGCCATAAGAAACACTGTTTTGAAAGACAGATGTTTCATGTCTGACAGATGGATTGGCTCGAATGGGGCACCTTTCATGGCTTCCAAAACCGTAGAAAGGTCTTAGCTCCTTTAAGGAAGCGCACGACCAGATCGTTTTTCCCCAGTGACTGGCCGGACACTGGTTTAGTAAACGCTGCTATGGCCGCCACATAAACCTTGAGACACAGTATGCACTGTGTTTGCAGTGTTTGAGGCGGGGGGCTCGCTGATCACAGCGGCTGCCTGGCCGCGCTCGATTTCTCTATGACCGCTTGCGGAGAAAAAGCGAGCGGGGCAAACCCCGTGGGGTTTAATATGTCTGTGAGATAATGTGGGCGCGGGACAGCGGGCACATTTACTGCACTGAAAACACCGTCGGCCTGAGCTGACTGTATGTGTGTTGGTTTAGTTTTTACAGAAACCGTGGGACATTTTTTATTTTTATTTATTTTATTTATTTATTTATTTATTTCAAGGATAGCCCCTTGAGATGATCCATCTCATTTTCGAAGGGGTCCCTTCTTTACAACAAACAAGATCATAATAGAAAATCATAGATAAAGTAAATACAACACAGGACTATTACAAACATTTAGATACATTGACATTCTCATTCATAAACACACACACTCAAACAATGCTCCCATAAACCTACTCCCATCCCATTTGTCCCATACCGTTATCAAAAACAGATCAATTAACCATCTGCGAAAAAAGAAAATACACAATCAAGATATGGATATGCTTACAAACATCCATAAACCCATACAGATATCTAAATAGATAAAATAATAATAAATAAAAAAAGGAATCAAAAACAAGAACATAATGTTTGAAGATAAGTAAAAAGAGATGATTTAAAAACATAAAAAGAGGTTATAGATCTGAGCGAGCAGGGAAGATTGTTCCAATCTGATGGAGCTTTAAATTTAAATGCACGACGTCCTATTTCTTTATTAATTCTGGGTTTATGAAAAAATAATTGATCTGTGTGCCTTAAATTGTACTGAGTTTTAAAAGGAATTAGGTAATATTTCAGATATGAAGGGAAATTAAAATGAATACATTTAAAAATAAGTAATGGCCAATGAAATTGCCTCCTTGACTTGGGTGCCAGCCAGTTCAAAGACTCGTACAATTAACAGTGGTGAGTTCTGTAGGGACATCGGCGCACAAATCTACAAATAGTACAGAAATAGGTCGAAGATTTAAATCTGAGGTGTTCTCATAAATGGCATCAGCATAATCAAGTATTGGAAATATTAAATGACTAATAATTTTTTTGCAAACCTGTTGTGAAAAGCAATCAGCAGAGCGATAAAGTGACTTCAATTGCCCGTATACTTTCTTGCAAATTGAGTCAATATGAGGTTTAAAGGAATAGCTGAGAGTCAAGCCAGAGACCAAGATATTTAAATTCTTCAACTTTTGTTAATGTTGTTCCATCCCGGAAACTAATAGACCAATTTTTAGATAAAGGTAAAGAATTAAGTCGAGTGCAAAACAACATACTTTTAGATTTGCTGCTGTTCAATAAGAGTTAATTAGAAGAAAACCCTTTCTGAACTAAGTTGAAGTCCATTTGTAAAGAATGTTGAATTTGTAAAATGTCAGAACTGGAAAAGTATATTACTGTGTCGTCTGCATATAAATGAATTGAACAGTCTGAACAAATTTTCGGTAAATCATTAATAAAAATGGAAAATAAAAGAGGACCTAAAGCCTAACCTTGTGGAACACCTTTATCTATAATTTTAAAGCCTGACTGGCTGCCTTGAAAAGTAACACACTGACTTCTGTGATGAAGAAAATAATTAAAAAATAGTAAAGAGTCAGAAGGAAAGTCCAATAGCATACAATTTATCCAAAAGAAGATAATGATCAACCATATCAAATGCTTTGGTAAGATCAATAAATATAGCTCCTGTCGGCATATTACTGTCAGATGCTGACAGTATGTCATTTGTGAATTTTAGAAGAGCAGTGGTGGTCGAAAAATTTGATCGAAAACCAGATTGATGTGGAGATAATAGATATTTAGAAAGATATTTAGAAAGTTGGTTAAAAATTAGTTTTTCAAATATTTTTGTTACACTATTGATAATTGAAATAGGTCTGTAATTATTAATATCTGTGATATCACCTCCTTTATGAAGAGGAATTACTCTGGCACATTTCCATGAACTGGGTATTTCACAAGTTGCCAACGATAAATTAAATATATCAGTCAGTGGGAATGATAGAACACAAGAGGCGAGTTTATAAAACTTAATCTCCAGCCCATCTGGGCCAGCACTGCATCCAGAGTTTATGCCATCAATAACCTGCTGAACATCAGCTGGAGTAACAGTATTAAACCAAAAGGATCTATTGCACCTATTTTGGATCACGAAAGAATCCAAGTGAGAAGAAAAGGGAAAAAAAACTGCCAATTGTAGAGAAATGCTGACTGAAATCTTCTGCAATTAATAAAGGTCCGCTAATAGTTTCATTGTTTACTCTGATATGAGAGAAAAGGCTTTTTGTGGTTTTATTGGTTATAGAATTGATTTTCTCCCAGAATTGCTTTGGATTCTTAAAGTTAGTTGATAAACAGTTATTGTAATAATTTGCTTTGGCATTTCTAGTATTGATTTTTTTGCCCCTATGCGACCTGTATCTGATCTTTTCATGACAGTCTGAACGACACAGATCCGATCTTTTCAAATGCTACCCAGGCCACTTGGGTATGTGGTCCAAATCCGATATGTATCCGATCTTTTGAAATACGACTTCAATCTGAACGGCCAGGTCGCATGTATCCGACCCGCACGTCATTGATATGCGACAAACGTCATAATTCTGCGTTGAAGTAGGCGGGAATGAGAAGATAAACAACAACTGGTGGACGATGCGGAGACCATAGACATCATATAGATTTATATGATGTCTATGGCTGAGACCAGTCAATAGAAGGGAAGCGAGGTTTCTGATTTAATTCATATTTGGACGTCGTTGACCGTTGAGTACTCTTCTGCCCATGCGGGTCACTTCTGGGTCATTTCACATTCACGTTCTCGTTCACACAGGAGGTCACAAAAGGTCGCATTTAATTGGAAATGTGAACGGCCTTGCAAAAAAATCTGATTTTTTCAAAAAATCGGAATTGAGCATTAAGCCCCTGCAGTGTGCACGAGGCCATATTTCTTAATTCTTTGTAAGCACCCCAATCAACAGGATCATTTGATGTACGATATTTTTTCCAAGCCTTATCTCTTTGTTTGAATAAGCATATGAGATCTCCTTTGATCCATGGTGAGTAACAACCCTTAACTTTGATTGATTTCCATGGAGCATGTTTATTAGCTCAACAAATTCAGTGTAAAAGTAGTTCGCATCTTCAACAGATGGAATTAACTGAAATCTCTCAGAATTTATGTTTAGTATATCTTGAATAACATGTTCAGGATTAATATTATTTGATTTCCTTACTCTGATTAATTTAGGAGGAAGATGAGGCATTTTGATTTTCCAGATGCAAAAAACAATAGAAAGGTCACTAAGAGAATCAGGTAATACCCCAGATTTTAAAATTCTACCAGGATGAGAAACTAAAATCCAATCGATCAAGGAAGAAGAGCTAGGACCAACTCTGGTAGGTTCAGTTATAAATTGAGTTAAATTTATGCTGTTAAAGTGATTGCGGTCTTTATTAGAAGAGTGAACTAACCAATTGGAGTTAAAATCCCCTAATATAATTTTTACAATAGCACCGTTTAAAGAATTAATGGTAGACAGAATACATTCAGTGGTTTCAGCTGGAGCATTTGGAGGTTTATAAATATTTCCTATGATAAGTAGTTTATTTTCATGAAAAATTAATTTAACAAAGAGACCTTCAAAGTGCTGAGGATTCTCACTTGGCACTACAAGTTCTGCAGTCAAATTTGAGGATACATATGTTAAAATGCCCCCACCTCTTGTGGCCCTGTCTTTCCTGAATAGAACATAGTTCATATCACTGTTTAACCAGGTTTCAGAAAGAGTAATTATATGTGGTTTATTATAAGTGAACCAGGCTTTTAATAATTCAATTTTAGATGTCAAACTCCTAATATTCAAGTGAATAACTAGTAAACCTTTAGTATTAGAAGTCATTACTCCTGAATAATAGGATAAATGTACACATAATGCGTAAGCAAAAATGAATAAAAAGCATCAACGCAGATTATAGTATATTACATTAGTAGGGCAGGTGATGAGGAGGACAATAGGAGAGCAAAACAAACAAACACACACACACACACACACACACACACACACACACACACACACACACACACACACACACACACACACACACACACACACACAAACGAAATATATACATAAGTGTGTACAGAGTGTACAGCTCTGACTGCATGCCCCATTAATTAACATAATAGAATAAAAGTTCTAGGTCTATTAATGCTGGAGTAGTAGCGTAATTAAGACTGAATGAAATCATCAAATACCAAACATATAAATAATAATAGTACTGATCAAAAATAAAAATAAAAATAGAAGACTGTAGATGCTATAATATTTAATGTGTTCAGACATACAAACTATTAATTGCCTATACAGCGTATAAGTATCCATCCCTTCCCATTTAGATAGCATAAACTAACCCATCTTTTAGCGTTACGCCATTTTACGGCAATTGCGTCAAATTATACGGCAAAACAATAGTAAGGCTGCTCACAATTCACAACAAAGCTCCCAGCATTGATTTGCAAAAAATAAGACACAAAAAGAAAGCAGCCACTCAAACAGCATTTATGCCACACCCATTGAGAGACCAAACTCTTTCCACTTACTCAAAAGAGAAGGATATGGTCCAGTAATTAGATGGTTTAGAGCTGACGATTGGTTTAGTTTGCCTTTCTTACTAAACCACTAGTAGACCATTGCACAGAAAGGGGAAATATATGTCACATTAATCTTAATAAGCAAATTGTTGAGGCAGCAGACTGCAGCTTGTAGCACAAACTCACACCACGGCGGCCATTTTTTACACTCTCGACATGCATTGTGTAGTGTTTGTGGGCACTGTGTCGTGGGCACATTCACTAAGTTTAAGGCACAATCGTGTTTTGTGTGAGCAATTTGTGCGAGCCCTGTACTGTAGCGGGCTGTGTTTGTGTGTAGGATGAGCACTGAGTCGTGGGCATTTTTATAACACTCATAACACCATCGGCCGTGGCTGGAACACCAGAAAATACACTCTTTTCTAGATTTATCTGGGTCGCCGTGAAAATGGCGTTTGTGTGCAGGCAAGCGGGCCGTTGTACCGGCTTGTTTTACTGCAAAATACACTGGAACAGTCGCATTGTTTGGAACTGAACGAGTGAGAAGTTTCGGTGAAAATCCGGCCCCGGGCTTTATCTCAATCCTCGGCCAGGGCCCGCGCGGAGGGGGGCGGCGGCCAGCAGAGCGAGAGCGTGGTCTCTCAAAATCCTTGACGGCATATCCGAAGAGGCCAGTCGTGGAGATGGGTGCGTCGAGGAACACAGAGCGCTCCGAGTCCGGCATCTCCGATAACGTCAGCCAAAGGTGTCTCTCAGCCACAGTGAGAGAAGCCATATTTCACCCAATGGCCTGTGCAGCGGATTTCACAGCGTGAAGAGCCAGGTCTTTAGCGCTTCTCAAATCCGGCACGCTGATAGCTTCCGGTCCTTCCTCGTCCATTTTACAGAGAAGGTCGGCTTTGAAGAACTGCAGTATGGCCATAGAATGCAATGCCGAAACAGCCTGTCCAGCGGCGGTGTAAGCGCGACTGTGCATTGTGGAAGTAACACGGCAGGCTTTAGAGGGTAGCGCCGTCTTAGCTCGCCGTCCAGCAGAGGGCGGCAAAGATGGGCTGCTACAGCTGCTTCCACTGGAGGAAGGGAGAGGTATACGCTGTCTTTCGCACCGTCAACCACGGAGAATGCTGCAGAGACAGAGGTACGCAATCTGGCCGAGAAGGGGGCGTTCCAGGATCTCGCGACTTCTTTGTGAAGCTCAGGAAGAAAAGGCGCGGGCCTAGACGGCGGCGGAGCGCGGCCCTTTTGCAGGAAGCATCCATCCAGCCGGTTGCGCGCAGGCTGCGCGGGCGCCTCCCACTCGAGGTCGAGGCTGTCCACGGCCTGAGAGAGCAGACGCATCAGCTCTGACTCAATGTCAGCCCGTTTCCCTGGCGGCTCGCGGGTGGAGGGGGGGAGGTCCACAGAGCTCGCCCAATCCTCACTCGCCGATGCCAGGATAGAGCAGCAGGCCTCGTCCGCGGATACAGATGCGTCGATCGCAATGGCAGAAGTGGCCGCCGTCCGCCGCTGCTGTCCGTCGGTGAGTGACTCGAGCGATGCCGGCGAAGCTGGCGGGCGAACCGGTGAGCTTTGGCGGACTGGAGAAGGCTCGGGGGCGCGCTGAGCACGGCGCTTCTTGCGGCGAGGCGCTACAGTGGGCAGAAGTGCAGGCTCTGAGAAAAATACCAGGCGAGTCCTCAGAGTCACCATGGGCATTAACTCGCAATGATATGGCATCACGCAGGGCCTCTCACGATAGGCTGCTGCTGTTGCCTAGGTCAGCCAATAGGCACGCGAGCCATCTTGCCTATGTCTGCATGCTGTCGCAACGCGTTTTACATTAATTCAAAATTAAGGATAATTTTTTTGCTTCAATATCTTGTGGAAAAGAGTTTTTCCCCTAGCGTAAGATATTACGCAGTACGAGAGAACCTCTCGTAAGAGAACAGTAATTTACCGTAGAAAACAACGCATTCTGGGTTATATTTGTCGTTTTCGAAAAAATAGCCTATAGGAATATAAATATATTGAATTAAAAGCGCTCAAAGTCGACACTCAGGCGTTCAAAATCACACCCTATACCCTCATTCACTATTCCCTACATTAGTTCACTAATATAGTCCACTTGAATGAAAAGAAGTGAGTGAATTGAGACACTGATGAACAATTAAGATAATCAGGTTTTTTTGGCTGTTGTGATGATGCCATAATCATCCTGGACGTGTCTGCCCTCTGTGTAGAAGCTTTGAATTTATGGGTATTTCATATTTATCGAATATCTGTGAATCTACAACATGAAATCCTGCAACACTTCTGTAATCAGTTATTCTGAAGAATATTGAAATCATATAGTACATTTAAACATTTTGACCTACTGCTTGCCTCAGACACACAGACATCAAAAATCAGCATATGAATTTCAACAATGGTGACAATAAAAAGTTTCATGTCGCAATGCATCTTGGGTTCCAGGATAGTATAAAACGCCCAGCATGCATTGCAGCATGAATAAATAAATAAATTATTGCCACCATTGTTGAGATTCATAGGCTAATTTTTGACATCTCTGTGTTTCTATAAGACAGCGTTGCTCTTTTTCTTTGGTTGTGCATGATGTGTTAAATTCATCATTGTAACTCATTGCTTTAGTTTCACAGTGTTGGTAATGTAACACTTTTGATACAGGATTGAACTCTGAATGAGATTAGTGAATGAACAGGCTTTATGATGATTTTGTCATCATAAAATCAATATAACAAACTGCATTCACAAAACATGTGTGGATGAACATGCGTGGCTCGCAAAAACATAATTCAAGCAGCAAGAGAAAAACTAATGTTAAAAAGTCAAGGGAAATAAAGTCATACTGGTTAATAATAAGTGTAATAATGTGTAATGTCTAGAAGTCAGTTGTAGTTCTTGTGTTTCTCTATTTTCTGTTCTTGTGCTCCTCTTTCCTTCGGTGATTCTGCTTGATAACAGCAGGTGTTCATCACTAATGCTCAACAATCACTTACATATTATTCACTTAATTATCTGAAACACTGCGCCAATGTTACTTTTTACTCTTTGTAGTGTGGATTTACCTGTGGCATTGAAAGGGTGAACAGTGTACGATAAAAAGACAATCCCATGAAATGTATTTTAACAGCAATAAACTGTAAGTTATAAAGCAGGTATATACTGGCAACACTGTTGTACAGTTGGTCAGTTGGTCAATTTAAACCAGACGGTTTCTGCAATTGAAATTAGTTAACTCAAGTTTTAATTTAGTGCATGGTATTTTTACAGTAACATACTGTAGATTAAAGTAAAGAACTGTACAAATAACAGTACATTACTGGCAACAATGTTGCCAGAATTTTACTGTAAAAAAGGTCTATCAGTGCAACTAAAGCAAATGCTGAAAGATCAAACGAAACATTTTCAATCATTCATCAACATTTTAACCTCTGTTAATCCTCAATAAGACCTGCTGTAGATGTTTGACAGAAATAAAGTCCATCTTGTTAGTAATAAGTGAAGCTGCTGGTAATGTTTAATCTGATTTTGACAGTTAATATCTTGTATCTTCAGTTCAGTTGGCTGAATAAATTTGTAGTTTGTGTTCTTATTTCTATTTCAGTGCTTGTTCACATCATGTGTTTGAATGATTTAAATAATGTTTCAGGAACATCATTCTAACCTTTAAATAACATTCTATTAACATTCAGGAAACTGGACATTTCTATGTTCTTGGAATGTTACAAATCAACGTTCATACTGTAAAATCCAACAAGTTAAGCTAACTCATTTCATTTGAGGAAACCGATTGCCTCAATTCAATTAAGTTATCCGTTCCCAGAACCAACACTGAATATTTACGAGTTCGTTTTGAGGGAACTAACACCCCCCTCTCGGAGAGAGTGCTCACGGCTGAAGCTACAGAGGTTAGTACACTCTCCGTCTCTGTAGCGGATGTAACCCGATCTTTCCGTCGGGTGAACATCCGTAAAGCCGCTGGTCCAGACGGCATTCCGGGCCGCGTCATCAGAGTGTGCGCGAACCAACTGGCTGGTGTTTTTACGGACATTTTCAATCGGTCCCTCTCCTTGTCAGTAATCCCCACATGCTTCAAAACGTCCATCATTGTCCCTATACCGAAGCAGTCAAACATCACCTGCTTAAATGACTGGCGTTCTGTTGCTCTGACCCCCATCATCAGCAAATGCTTTTAGAGACTAGTCAGAGATTACATCTGCTCTGTTCTACCTCCCTCACTGGATCCACTGCTGTTTGCATACCGCAACAACCTCTCCACTGACGATGCTATTGCATCTACAATACACACTGCTCTCTCCCACCTGGAAAAAAGGAACACGTATGTGAGAATGTTGTTTGTAGACTACAGCTCAGCATTCAACACCATAGTGCCCTCCATACTTGATGTGAAACTCCGGGCTTTGGGCTTAAACAGCTTGCTGTGCAGCTGGATCCTGGACTTCCTGTCAAACAGACGCCAGGTGGTTAGAATGGGCAGCAACATCTCCTCATCACTGACCCTCAACACTGGAGCCCCACAGGGCTGTGTTCTTAGCCCACTCTGGTACTCCTTGTACACAAACGACTGCGTGGCAACTCACAGCTCCAACACCATCATCAAGTTTGCTGATGATACGGCGTTGGTAAGTCTGATCACCGTCACCGTCACCGACAACGATGAAACGGCCTACAGAGAGGAGGTGCTCACTCTGACACACTGGTGTCAGGAGAACAACCTCTCCCTCAACATCAGCAAAACCAAGGAGCTAGTGGCCGACTTCAGGAAGAACGACAGAGAACATAGCCCCATCACCATCAATGGAGCACCGGTGGAGAGAGTCAGCAGCTTCAAGTTCCTCGGTGTCCACATCACAGAGGAACTCACATGGTCCGTCCACACTGAGGCCGTCGTGAAGAAGGCTCATCAGCGCCTCTTCTTCCTGAGACGGCTGACGAAGTTTGGAATGAACCGCCACATCCTCACACGGTTCTACACCAGCACTGTCGAAAGCATCCTGACTGGCTGCATCACTGCCTGGTATGGCAATACTACCAGCCGTAACCGCAAAGCCCTGCAAAGGGTGGTGCGCACTGCCAGTCGTATCATCGGAGGTGAGCTTCCCTCCCTCCAGGATATATATGCCAGGCGGTGTGTGAAGAAAGCTCGGAGGATCATCAGAGACTCTAGCCACCCGAGCCAGGCTGCTCTCACTGCTACCATCAGGCAGGCGGAACCGCAGCATCAGGACACACACCAGCCGACTCCATGACAGCTTCTTCCCACAAGCAATTCGATTTCTAAACTCTTGATCCCCCATGATCAATAACCATAAACAGTCTAACTCTCAACACAGCACAACATAATCTACTGTAAATTACATATGTATTTCTTCCGTATGTGTATCTATTGTATGAATAAATACCTTTTTTGTATTTTGTATATTGTTGTATATTGTTGTATATTGTATATTGTACATTGTATATTATTTATTCTTTCGTTAGTGTAATGGTACTGTGAGTAATTGTGCGCACATTAGATGTGTAATCTATGTAAATCTGATATTTACTGTAAAATGTTATACGTCCCATCGTGTCATGACTGCTATGTTGCTCGGAATTGCAACCAAGAATTTCACCCACTGTTGCACCTGTGTATATGGTTGTGTGACAATAATGGGATTTGATTTGATTTGATTGATATTTGGAGAACATTCTTATAACAAAAATCTGTTAGCTGGGCTGTAAGCTCATTTAAGTTACTCAAATGAAAGATTTTAAGGTTATTCCACTCATTCAGTTTGAATTCAGGTAACAAATCTTCTTAAGTCTTAACAACTTTATAGCTACTTAAATGGTTTGAGGAAACCGATTGCCTTAAATGGTTTGAGTTCATCAAACACAAAGTACACTGTTAAACCTTGCTGCTGTAACTGTGAGTTTATAAAACACGTGTTGTGTCAAGAAAATGTGTTTAACTCATTGCTGTAATCTATCAGTGGAGGTAACATAACACTATTGACACATGATTAAATTCTGAACGTCAAGGCTATATGATGATTTTGTCATCATAATCAATATAATAATCTGCATTCACAAATCGTGTGTGTAAATAAGTGATGCTTGCAAAAAAAGTCAAGGGTCAGCATCTCAACTAAAGCAAACTCGGATCTCCATCATGGTAACTTCAAACCAAACGTTTTCAATTATACAACAGTACAGTATGTTACTGCATTTTTACAGTAATATACTGTAGATTACAGTTAAGAACTGTACAATTAACAGTAACTTTTTACTGTAAAAAAGCCTGGTAAGGTCTAACAGTGTAATAAAGTTACATAAGAATAAGCAATTGTTTGTATTCTATCAATTGCCAAGCAAATGCTCACTCACCTCCACATTGTAGCCTGCCCCATCCAGTGACCCAGCTCTCTGTTCCTGCAGAAAATACACTACCAGCCGCCGCCAGACAGACAGGCTTAATGTAATCAGTGAAAATCACAAAACTGGAGAGCCGGACCAGTGCTATGTCATTGTCAGGATTTGGATAGACATAGCCACGATGTCTGATGATTTCTCTCGCTGTCCTGCATACCTCATTAGGGTTTGAGCCAGACTGGTCCAGACGGCCAAAGTACATCACAATGGAAGATTCAATGACCCTGTAAATAGAGAAAGTCTACTTAAATATTATCAATCTACAAATGTACCTTAAGCGTTAAACTTCATACTCATGGAAGCAGTGGGCTGCAGATAAAACCCAGTCTTTAGTGATCAGAGTCCCACCACAGGTATGGCCAATGCCAGTGACATGAATGCTGACTTGCCACGGCCAAGTCCCCGCCGTCGCATTCCCCCCTCCGACAATCCTGGTGTTGAGGGGGGCTCGACCGCACACTGAAGAGAGAGAGCAAGATATGAGATTTCTTTATTAAAATGCCTCACAGACATAGAAGAAACATTCTGTGTGGAACAAGAGTTTGTATGGTTATTATGACAACTTACCATCTAACTGGCAGAGGGAACCTGCGTGTTTAGACAAAGACAAAGTAAGTAGACAATCATGTGGGCAGAGCTGATAAACTGGTCCGTGTAGAACTCAATCACTGGTTCACCTTACATTCATGTCAACATGGGCCAGCGCTGATGTAAGGTGAATAATGGTGTTAATTGTTTTTAGCCAAAATACCTTTTTATTGATTTCATATGACTATGAAATCGTTTAAGTAACTAACCTAAATCAGAGCGGATGTGAATTAGATACTTTTGGGTTTCTATAGGGTTATTTCTGAGATTATTAAAATGGCCATAAATTATTACTAGGTAAAAGTGATTTGGAGAATTGGATGGATGGATGGAACAGGACCCAAACCCCAAAACGTAGCTATATTTAAACAACTTATAATCTGTATTTATTTAGAGTTAATAAATTATGTGCCTGTCTTTGTGTGCATTTTTCAAACAATGTGCGAGTAGTTTGCTCAAGTATTTTACAACATATTATAAGTATTACAATGTACGTACAGTATTTTTACAGTATTTATTACAAGTATTTTGCTTCATAAAAGTTTGGACACTTCATTCTTTATTATTATCATTATTTTCCACATTTTAAAATAATGTTTAAAGTCATCAAATGTATAAATTACATAATAGAATGGGATTTATGAAGTAAACAAAATATTAAACAAATCAAAACTATCTTTTAGCTTCTTCACAGTCATCCAAACTGCATCCTGATTCTTGGCATCCGTATTCGTAAAGAAATATGTGTTTATCTACAGAACTAATTTCAAGCATTTAACTCTTCTGATCCAAAGGTTTTTACAATCATGAGAAACATAAATTGTCAAGTGTGTTTACGAAGGTTATCAGGAATTAAACTGCTTATCAGTTATTAAACAATTGAAAATGTACATGTAATTTTGTCATGTTATAGACTTTTTTTGTAAGATCTCACCTGCTATGTAGAGAAGTGTGATTCCAGCAACACTCAAAGCTATGTTAGACTTCATACTTCTGTTCTGGTCTGTGATCTGACTGCTGTTTCCTCAATTGTCGGCTTTCTAATTAAATGTAAAGCAAACCACTGCTTTTATAAAGAGTTATCTGCCCCACCCTACTGCTATGTTCATCTCTGACTCATATTGTTTCAGAAAAAAAAAGCTTCTTTTGAGCTTACCACATTTACCTCCAAAGGCACAGCAGATTTGTGCTTTTTGCCGTACATGTTGAAGAATACAGGATCGAAGTGTGTATGCGCAATTTTTTTCCCCGCTTTTTGTCTGCAATGAATGGACCGTATAAACACTGCTTATTCTGCCGTTTTTTATTTTATTTGATTATGTGTAACTGCTACATTTGTCATCGTAACGTCTAAACAATTGGAATAACACACATATAAATCACAAGAATAAACAGTAAAAATACAAATACAAGTTTATTAAATAATAAACATTTGTATTTTTGAATTTTGGCAGGGTAGGCAGTGCCTAGTTTGCCTACCCAGACCGCACGTCACTGGGCAACAGTGTTGCCAGTATGAACCTGTTTTATAACTAACAGTTTATTACTGTTAAAATACATTTCGTGGGTGTGTATTTATCGTACACTGTTTACCCTTTCAACCCCACAGGAAAATCTACACTACAAAGAGTAAAAAGTAACATTGACAGTGTTGCAGATAATTCAGTGAATATGTAAGTGATTGTTGAGCATTAGTGATGAACACCTGCTGTTAACAAGCAGAATCACCGAAGGAAAGAGGAGCACAAGAACAGAAAATAGAGAAACACAAGA
The DNA here is from genome assembly GCF_051911475.1 of Siphateles boraxobius. NCBI lineage: Eukaryota > Metazoa > Chordata > Actinopteri > Cypriniformes > Leuciscidae > Siphateles > Siphateles boraxobius. The sequence goes on from NW_027509180.1 coordinate 1,356,085, forward strand.
CCTACAACTGACTTCCAGCCATCACACATTATTACACTTATTATTAACCAGAATTGCTTTATTTCTGCCATACATCTATAGAAGATGTTGTTGAGATGTTTAATTGCAAATGTTTGGTTTGAAGTTACCATTATAGAGATCAGTGTTTGCTTTAGTTGAGATGCTGACCTTTGACCCTGCTCCAAGATACAGCACCCAAGGACGACTTTCTGGAAAACAGCCAGGGAAACCAGGACAGCATATTACAGCCTCCAATAACACCAGAGCAACAATCCTTCTCACCGGAAACATTATCACTCTCTCCAGCATCTCCACTTCTGTGCTTCTCAGAGAAAATGGAACAACTGGTGCATGCTGGAACTAGACTATCCCACTCTTTTGCTGCGAGCCCCCAGATACCAACCAAAAAACGCCAGGCCCCACAACCACCAAACCCTACGGGCCCAGCTCGCCCTCTCCCTCCTCCTGTGAGAGCTCTTCGGCCTCTGCCACAGCGCCAGGGCCCACACCCTCCTCCAGCGGCTCGAGGTGAACCAAAAACAACTGATACCAGCTCTCAGTGATATTTGTCGGGTCCCCGCTATGATAACAATAACTTTCTCAAATGTTTACAGAACAAGCGGGAACCCAGTGTGCCTGGATCTTTTTCTATTGCTGTTCGATTACATGATAGAAAGTCTAAGGCCTTCAAAAGCCGTACAGCAAACCCATGTAATCTGGTGCCTATTACACGACATACCAAGATTGCTGTGGGGACAAAAAGTAAGACTGTTAAGTTATCACTTTTAAACATCCGTTCACTTAAAAATAAATCACTTTTAGTCAACGACTTAATAACCACATACAACCTGGATTTTATGTTGCTAAATGAAACTTGGCTAGAAGAAAGTTGCAGTGCAACAGTCCTCAATGAAACAGCCCCTCCTAACTTTACTTTTATGAGTGTCTGCAGAGCTGTCAGAAGAGGCGGAGGTTTAGCTGCTCTTTATAAAGATGTCTATCAATGTAAGCAAATATCATTTGGGAATTACCCGTCTTTCGAATATCTGGGTATTGTGTTAAAAGGTGCTCCACGCATTTATCATTGTTTACAGGCCTCCAAAATACTCTCCAGCTTTTGCTGAGAACTTAACAGAACTGTTATCAACAATTTCCTCAGAGTTTGACTGCTTTGCCATTGCTGGAGATTTTAACATTCACATAGATAATGCAGAAAACAATATGGCAAAAGAAATCAAAACTGTTTTAAAAACTTTTGATCTGACTCAGCATGTACATGGACCCACACATAATCGTGGACACACTCTAGATTTACTTATCAGTAAGGGTCTAAACATTTCATCAATTGTTATTAAGGATGTAGCACTGTATGATCATTTTTGTATTTTCTTTGATATATTGATCTCTCCTGCTATTGAAGCTAGATCTGTGTCTGTCAAGAAGAGATGCTTAAATGGGAACACTAGTGTACTATTTATGAAGGCTATATCTTTAACACCAAGCATATCTGCTGACTCTGTTGATTTTCTCCTTGATTCTTTTAACTCAAAAGTTAAGAGTGTAATTGATGATATTGCTCCTGTGAAAGTCAGGAAGAAGAGTGGCAGACAAAAAGCACCTTGGAGAAAATCAACAGCAGTGCAAAATATGAAAAGACAATGCAGAAAAGCAGAGCGCATGTGGCGGAAGACAAAACTTGTAGTCCATTATAACATCTACAAAGACAGCATCCATGCTTTCAATAAGGAACTAAGCAAAGCTAGACAGACTTTCTTCTCGAATATTATAAACAGCAATATAAACAACACACGCACTCTTTTTGCTACTGTAGAGAGACTGACAAACCCCCCAAGCCAGATTCCCAGTGAAATGCTCTCAGTGAGAAAGTGCAGTGCTTCTTTCTCTGAGAAAATAACGGTTGCTTACAATTTGTGATTTTCTCCTTCAGTGATTCTGCTTGTTAACATCAGGTGTCTTCAATAATGCTCAATCATCACTAAATTAATCACTTATTTATCTCATTAACTTTAACACTCTTGAGTGTTAATTTAACACTGGAGTTTGTGCTGTGTAGTAAATGCCGCTCCATCTGAAAGCAGGTGAAGCTGATTTACTACTAATCAAGGAACCGGCTTTACTGACGAGATGCGCATAACAATATCGTGCGATATATCGCCCAGCCCTAGGTCAAACAACTAAAAATCAAGTCAGGAATCTGGGTGTGTCTCTAGAGTCAGACCTTAGTTTCAGTAGTCATGTCAAAGCAATAACTAAATCAGCATACTATCACCTGAAAAATATTGCAAGAGTTAGATGCTTTGTTTCCAGTCAAGACTTAGAAAAACTTGTGCATGCTTTCATCACCAGTAGGGTGGATTATTGTAATGGACTTCTCACTGGCCTTCCCAAAAAGACCATAAGACAGTTGCAGCTCATACAGAACGCTGCCGCCAGGATTCTGAGCAGAACCAGAACATATGAACACATCACACCAGTCCTCAGGTCTTTACACTGGCTGCCAGTTACATTTAGGATTGATTTTAAAGTATTATTACTGGTATATAAATCATTCAATGGCCTAGGACCTCAATACATTGCAGATATGCTCAGTGAATATAAACCCAACATATCACTCAGATCATTAGGATCACATCGGCTAGAAATACCAAGGGTTCACTCTAAGCATGGCGAGTCTGCTTTTAGCTACTATGCCAGCCGCAGCTGGAACCAGCTTCCAGAAGAGATCAGATGTGCTCCTACAGTAGTCACATTCAAATCCAGACTCAAAACACATCTGTTTAGCTGTGCATTTACTGAATGAGCACTGTGCCACTGTTCGTCCGACTGTTTGCAATGTATTTTATTTTATGTTTTAATTATTCTGAATTCATTTGATTATTTCTGTATTTTATCTTTTATTCTAAACTGTTTTAATTATTCTGATTTCTTTTGATTATTTTAATTTCTTCTATGTAAAGCACTTTGAATTACCATTGTGCATGAAATGTGCTATATAAATAAACTTGCCTTGCCTTGCCTTGCCTTGCCTTGACATTTCAACATTTGTTTTTCTCTTGCTGCTTGAACTGTGTTTCTTCAGGTCACACTTCTGCACAGGCACAGTTTGTGAATTATTGAGGTTATATTGATTATGATGACAAATATAGCTTGTTCAACACTAATCTCATTCAGAGTTTAATTCTCTGTCAAAAGTGTTCCATTACCAGCACTGTGAAACTAGAGTAATGAGATACAATGACGAAACATTTTTTACACATATGCACAACCACACTTGTAGAAACACAGAGATATCAAAAATGCGCACATGACTCGCAACAATGGTGGCAATACTTTTTGTATTTATTTATTCATTCATGCAGCAGTGCATGCTGGGAGTTTTATACTATCCTAGAACCCAGAATGCATTGCGACATGAAAATTTTGATTGTCACCATTGTTGAGATTCATATGATGATTGTTGATGTCTGTGTGTGTCTGAGTCAAGCAGGAGCTCAAAATGTTTTAATGCACTACGTATATGATTACTATATTCTTCAGAAGACCTGATTGCAGAAATATTGCTGGATTTCATGTTGTAGATTCACAGATGTATGATAAATAGGAAATACTCATACATTCAAAGATTGTAAACAGGATAGGATCAGAAAATCGCACATTTCACAAATGCTTATGGCATCAACACAACAGCCAAAAACACCTGATCAACTTCTTGACTTTTATTTGCCATAACAAATGAATTTTATAAACACACAGTTACAGCAGCCAGAGAGAAACTAATGTTATAAAGTCAAGGGTCAAGAGACCAACTAAAGCAAACACTGATCTCCATCATGGTGAGATAATAACAAATAACAAATAACAAAATTCCACGATTTTGAAAGCTCAGAGTGCAGCTCTGGGAGGAAGGGTGCAGATCTGGCAGCGGCACTTGCACTTGGCCGAATATCTTGCACTTGGCCGATAATGACAATAACATGGTTGAATAATAACAAACTTTATTATTAACTAAATCTCTGTTAATTCTCAACAAGAACCTTTGTACATGTATGAAATAAATAATGTTAAACTGGTTTGTAAACTGGTTTCACACTCAGTGTTGCTGGAAGTGAGTTGTAGTTCTTGTGTTTCTCTTTTTTCTGTTCTTGTTTCTCTGTCTTTCAGTGATTCTGCTTATCAGGTGTTCATCGGTTTCTCAATTCACTAATTTCTTTTCACTCAAGTGGACTATATTAGTGAACTAATGTAGGGAATAGTGAATGAGGATATAGGGTATGATTGGGAACACAGCCTCTGAGTGTCTGTTAACTCACAGTATATTCCTGTGGGCTACTTTCTCGAAAATGCAAATATAAGCCAGAATGCATTGTTTTCTACGGTATATTACTGGTTTAATGGAAAATGGTATGATACTGTCACTTTTTTTACAGCAAGGGTTAACAGTGCAGATATAAATGTCATTTAAATTTTTTTAAATTGATTTTCAAAAATTGCTCCTGTCAATACAGAACGAAATATTCTGTAGCCTATTTTGCCGTCAATACTGCTGACGTTGTCTTTGCTGCTATATATTTATGTTTAACATGAAGTATAGGCCTTCCACAACTCTCTCCCCATATGTCGAATATAGCAACAATGAGGCTTATATGTCATCTAGCAGCAGACGCGGGTCAGACACGTTTGTGGTGTGCAAAGACATAGAAAACGCCACGCAGCTGACACGCAACAGAAACGCCACGCTCACGCCAGGCAGCCAGTGTGTCGCCGGCCTTAAAACCATGATACAAACCGAACCGTGAGCAATTTGAACTGTTACACCCCTAATACCTGTTTATTGTCTTTTTAGTTATGGATTTTCGTGCTGCTCTGTTTCTACTTTCGGTGATTTTCAGGGAGAAAGTGGACGATTATGTCACAATTCGGACAGGTATTGAATGCAAAGAATCTAAAGCAAGTAGGGATGCACTGAAATTTCGGCTTTCGAAAATTATTTTCATTTATTGGCTTGTATTTTTTCAATTCAGATTCATTAAATTGTTGAATTTAATTAAAGTCTTATAATAATTAAATTATACAAAAATATAACAAAAATAAGAAATTAATAATTAAAGTAAAAGTAATTTTCAGTTTTCGGCCAAGTGCAAGTGCCGCTGCCAGATCTGCACCCTTCCTCCCCGAGCTGCACTCTGAGCTTTCAAAATCGTGGAATGCACCTTTCTCCGCGAGGCTCCACTCTTCTATCTCCGTGTCGCTCTCCCAAGTGGACGGCGCCGCCGAGAATGGATACAGCTCAATCCCCAAGGTTGAGGAAGCGGTTGCTGCGCACCTTTGTCCGCCCTCCGCGAGATGGCACTCAAAGTCTGCCTCGTGTCTTCCGCTGAGGAATCACCCAGGGCCCATGGTGTTGTGTCAGTGCCGGAGTGAATGAAGCCAGGGATGATCGCGTCCTGGGTGCTTGCGTCCTGTGCAGAGAAGCACACGGAGTAGACGAGGTGGGAGTCAAAAAGTTACTAACCACTGACTTGTGAGCATCGGCGCGTGATGTTTCAAGCGCTGATCGCCGATCTCGCAGCTCGGCTTGCCTCTCTAGCAGACCACGGATCTGCTTCTCCACGGACTCCAGCTCCAACAGCACCGAATGCAGCTCGAATGTGTCCTCACCTGCACTCAGAGGTAACGTTAGACACACATCCGATATATTCGCCATTATAACAGATGAACAGTAAATTAGTAGTGATACTACCAATATCACTACTAATTTAGGACTGGAATCCTGGATATAACCCGTATCCTTTCAGTGAAATGGGTGTAAATGAGACGATCAATAGGCGAGAGGCCACGCGTGCGATGCTAGCGGGCTAAAGGCTAGTAGCGGAGATTCGGAAAGTTGGATCTAAGTAGCGAAATCAAAGCAATCCGATTGTTTTTTATAAGGAAAAGTATCGAAGATAAGTTCACATGCTATAAAAATAGAAAGTGCTTGTTTATAAATGAGTGGTAAAGAAGAAAATCAAGGATTTATGAAACAATTCGACGGAGCTCCAAACACAAACACAAACCGCACGCGCATGCGCAAATACAAATAATAAAGGAACTTCCTCTGTATGCACAACATCAATAACAAACACATCTTTGGTAATAAGTGAAGCTGGTAATGCTGAAATTCCCAGAGTTAAATTAACACTCCTGGTGTACATATAGGTCCAACTACAGGGTGTTAAAAATGAACACTGAAGCAGTGTTGAAGTTAATGAGATAATTAAGTGATTCATTAAGTGATGATTGGCTATTAGTGGTGACACCTAATGTTAATAAGAAGAATTGAAGGAAAGAGAAACAACAAGAACGAAAAAAAGAGAAACACAAGAACTACTGACTTTGAGCCTTTACACATTATTGCACGTATTATTACTAGTGTGAATTTATTTCTGTCATACATCTACAAAAGTTATTGAGATTCAACAGAAGTTTAGACGGCAATGTTTTATGGAATTTTTTATTCCAAGCCACCATTATGGTGGTCAGTGCTTGCTTTAGTTGGGCTCTGGAACCTTTTCATTCTTTATTGTTAGTTTTTCTCTGGCTGCGCCAACATTGTGTTTATAAAGCACATTTGTTATTGCTTGAGAAAACCTTCTAACAATATGTTGTGATGATGACAGTATCATCATGTAGTGATCTTATTCACTGATGTCATTCAGAGTCTAAATCTTTGACTATATGATTGATGTTGTGGTTTAGTATTGGTGATTGTAGCCCTGAGATTCTACAGTTTGAGATCCAACAGCAATATGAACAATTTTGAAAAATCTTTGTGTACTGCAGCTCATGTGTTTAGACACACAAACATCAAGAATCCGCATAGGAATCACAACAATGGTGACAATAAACAAACTAGTGACACACAGATCAACTCTTAACATCACATAACAAGCTATTAAAGTCATAACAAAACAATAGCAAAATAAAAACAAACAGGAAAAACAATGAAAATTACAGGACAATTCAGCTGCATAATTTATTCATACTGCAATGCATGATGGGAGCCATAGGTGCATTTTGATTGGTGGCTCCCATCATGCACTGCAACATGAATCTTTTGTGTGATTGGCTGTGTTTCCCAAAAGCATTTTAAGCCTAACCTGATCATAGAACGCTTGTAACAAAATATCTGTACGTTAAATTTAGGATTATGATGCTTTCAGGAAACACAGCCCATATAATGGTTTCTCTTGCAGTAACACATGTGCTTTATAAACACACAGTTGGAACAGTCAGAGATAAACTAATGTTAAAAAGCAAAGGGTCAAGAGCCCAACTAAAGCAAACACTGATCGCCATAATGGTGACATGAAACGAAACATTCCATAAAGCATTACCATCTAAACTGCTGTTCAATATAAAAGTATGTGTGTAGATGTATGACAGAAATAAAGTCACACTGGTAATAATAAGTACAATAATGTGTAACGGCTCGAAGTCAGTAGTTCTTGTGTTTCTCTTTTTTTCTGTTCTTGTTGTTTCTCTTTCCTTCAATGATTCTTCTTATTAACATTAGGTTTCACCACTAATGGCCAATCATCACTTAATTAATCACTTAATTATCTCATTAACTTCAACACTGCTTCAGTGTTCATTTTCAACACCCTGTAGTTGGACCTATATGTACACCGAGAGTGTACATATGTACACTGGGGATTTTGCTGTGTGTGGAGATGTTTAATCCTCCTCTGCTGAGATCTTTTGCTAAGATTTAATGTATTTTATCTTGATTTCGTCTTTTTTTTCGGTTCTTCTTGTTCCTATTTCCTTCAGTGCTTCTGATTGTTAACAGCAGGTGTTTATCAGGGTCTCAATTAACTTAGAAAATTAACTGAATTATTCACTCAGTCAAGTGGACTATATTGGTGAACTAATGTAGGGAATAGTGAATGAGGGTATAGGATATGATTTTGAACACAGCCTCTGAGTGTCGACTTTGAGCGCTGTTAGTTCACAGTATATTCCTTTAGGCTACTTTCTCGAGAACGACAAATATCACCCCAAATGCATTTTTTCTACGGTATATTGCTTTTTTAATGGAAAATAGCATGATACTGTAAGATTTGGCTGTTTTTTTACAGCAATTTTTTACAGTGTTGGTAATGTGCAGTTGTCTAATGTCTCTCCATCTCAAATTATCCGTCAACATAACCTGTGATGAATATTTCATGTTTGTTCGTTTTTTGGAAATACGTTAGCATGTAGCGCTAGCTGGCTAGCGCCGCCGGAGCGTCAGTGTTAAGTTTGACTGGCCAATTCTCAATTCTCATGTAGATTCTTTGTAGATATTAGTTTGCTTAAATTTTTGAAATCTAGCAATTTCTGTAAACTCGAGTAACTTGGCGATAGAGCATGAGAAAATAATAATAATGTTGCCCTAACTTGATAAAATCTGAGGGGCAGTGGCTCAGTAAAAAGACTGTATGATTTGAATCTTCTGCTTGTTATGCTGGTTTATGTAGGTTGTCTACAAACCGGAAGGTTGGTTGTTCAATCCCCGGTTCCACCTGACCAAGTGTTGAGGTGTCCATGAGCAAGACACCTAACCCCAGCTGCTCCCGACGAGCTGGATGGCGCCTTGCATGGCTGACACCACCGTCAGTGAATGAATGGGTGAATGCGAGGCAATGTGTGAATCGCTTTGGTGGCCATGGGTCTGTTTAAAGCACTCTTTTAAATGCAGTCCATTAACCAACATCTTTTTTTTAGTTCTCTTAAGTAATGTTTTCCAGTCCACATTACTTGATACAGGAAGTTGAGTCAACTCGTGTTTTGAAGTGTAATAAACTTGACACTATAAGTTGACTCAAATTAACTCAGTCAAAGCAACAAGATGACTTGACTTAGTTAAGTTGAGTCAACTAATCTTTTTTTACAGTGTAGTAGAGGGAACGAGTATTGCGTAAGTTAGCTTACGCTATGGGAAAGATTCATCTTCTCGAGATATTGAAGCCAAAAAATTATCCTTAATTTTGTATTCATTGTCAACGCAGTGCAGCAGCCAGCAGACCTAGAGCAGGCTGTCTAGCGCGCTCATTGGCTGCCCTGCGGGCAAACTGCTGCAGCCTACCAGTGAGCCCGACGTGACATCACGTCCAATGAAGGGCGCTCGCGCCCTCACCGCTTCTAGCCCGCCAGAATAGGCGTGGCTAGCGTATATAAGCAGGGCTCGTAATGCCGGGCTATGAGGAGCACTGAATGGCGCGTTTCCCTTATTCTCTTGATCACCTGTGGCAACAGAGAGACCGGAGGGAAAGCATATAGTGGGCGGCTGGGCCAGGTTTGGGCCAGTGCGTCCTCGTTCTTCGAAAAAAATGTAGAGTATGAATGAAGAATCACGATTTCATTAATTCTGAACGCCAGGCTCACATTCCTGCGAACGGTTTCTAAAGCCCACAACCTGACTCACCCAATGTAAATCATTAGTAGCGCCAGCCAGTCTGAAGTTTAAATGGAGTCATGACACCTTTACAGCGCAATGATCCTCTCCAGAGATCCCGATCTATTCGTTAGGCAACATCAAAGCAGATCGTTATCTCCAAACCCCTCCCCGGCGAGGAAGGCATTGTCAGATGCTCACATGAAGACACACACACTCAAACACACACACAGATGCATTCTTGACATTAAAACCCAGAAATTAGTGATTCTGAAATTTATATATAATGTATTTCTGTATGTTTGAGTTTTATACTTTTGTATCAAGCCAAGCTAGGATTGTTAGTTGTGTAGTTGAATTCTAAGGGTTTCTATAAAGAATCTAAGAGTATATATCCTTGTATGCATGCCAAACATGAACTTATTTGGTATCAAACGAAACAGCATGACTTGCCTGAGCCAAATATATGTACAAGGTTATTGAAAAAAACAGTCCACTATGTTTTTCCATCTTTGAATTGAAATAACCAGACTGGCGATCTCGTAAAACACGCAAATGAGGTCATCAAGGGAAGACAAATGAACTCTTGCGCGCTCAAAATCTGTGAGGTGCGATTGGGTTGTTTCCCTGAAGAAGGGGGCCCCAGTAGAACAACTACTTCGCGCAGAAATAGCAAAACTGCTGTGCAAAGGGGCCATAGAACCGGTACCGCCTTCTCTGAGCGAGTCAGGCTTTTACAGTCATTATTTTCTCGTGCCCAAGAAGGACGGGTCTCTCAGACCCATACTAGATCTGAGGCATTTGAACAAAGCTTTCATGAAAAGACCGTTCAAAATGCTTACAACCAGACAACTCCTCGCGCACGTTCGCCTGAGGGACTGGTTTATATCTCTCGATCTGAAAGATGCCTATTTTCAGATTCAGACAATACCCCGTCACAGGCCATTCTTGAGATTCGCCTTCGACGGTCAGGTTTATGAGTACACCGTCCTGCCATTCGGTCTGTCTTTAGCTACCCGTACATTCACAAAGTGCATGGACCAGCTCTCACCCCCTTGAGAAATTGGGGCATGCGAATCTGGACGATTGGCTGATTCTGGCACAGTCAGAGACAGAAATATTATCTCACAGAGCTGCGCTCCTCAGTCACCTGGAAAGCCTGGGTCTCACGGTCAACTGGACCAAGAGCTCATTATTGCCAAGTCAGTCGATTTCCTTTTTAGGAATAGAACTGGACTCTGTGGCTATGATGGCCCGTTGCGGCAGCACCACCCCTCTGAAGACATTCCAGAGGATGCTGGGCTATATGGCTACGGTACTTCAGCTGGGTTTGCTGCGCATGCGCCCGCTACAGCGCTGGCTGAACCCTCGTGTGTCTCGCCGGGCTTGGGCTGCCGGCTGCGAACGAATCAGAGTGACTCAGAGCTGCATTACAGCTCTGCAGCCCTGGTTAGCAGCCGAATGGTACCAGCGGGGAGTGATTATGGTAACTGTCTCATACCGAAAGGTCATCTCGACAGACGCGTCCAACTTGGGTTGGGGCGCTCTCTTCGAGGGCAGACCAGTCTTTGGCCTGTGGTCAGACCAGGGAAAACTCCTCCATATAAACTGTCTGGAAATGATAGCGGTCGAGAACGCGCTGAAGCGTTTCCTCCCGTTCATACAGGACCACCATGTTCTAGTCCGCTCGGACAACATGTCAGTAGTGTCCTACGTGAACCGCCAGGGCGGTGTCAGATCCAGAAATCTCTGCAATCTGGCAGAACGCCTCCTCGTTTGGTCTCAGCATCATCTGCGCTCGCTGAGAGCTGCGCATGTGCCAGGCCACCTGAACGACGGCCCAGACAGACTGTTAAGAGACAATGTTCCTCCGTGGGAATGGTCCCTCCACCCCCAAACAGTCCAGTTGCTATGGCGCCTTTTCGGCAAAGTGGAAGTCGACCTCTTTGCGTCGCAGGACAACGCTCACTGTCCAAATTCTTTTATCAATCACCCTTTTATCAATTCTCAAGAAGGTTTCTTCTTAGTATAAGTTTACTAATCAAATTAGTTTACTTAACAATATCAGCTCGTAGCTTAAGATCACACTAAAGAGGCTTTGTTCTATGATCAACAAACAGAAACAATCAAGCGTATAATGCAGTTTAATAAAATGAACTAGGATATACAACTACATTCAACAACGAAGGTATAGAATAATGAAAGTAAAAACAGGAAGAAAGAGAAATGGAAACACAGGAAACACAATTGCTACCACAGCTGAACCTTAAGAGCCAACAAGGAAGATACACACTTTAAACGCATTTCAATTTAAATGGAACAATACTTGCACAATGGACCTTTGTGTCGCTGGACAAGAAGGCGCGTGTGTGGATGTCCTTTCTGCTCGTGAGATGGAGGCAGTCCTTTCGGTTCTTCCAGAGCGCGTTTTGCTCGCGGGAAGTTCAAAAACGCCCTAAAGATACGCTATGGAAGGGAGTCCTTTTTGCCCGGAGGTCAGAGGACTGATGAAGGTGTAAAGTACGTGGTTCGGTCCGGAGACGAGAACTGAGCACTAAGAAAAATTACGGAGCTAGACGCAAAGTAAAACAAAAGACAACATAAGACGAGAGACTAAAACAACAAGACAAGGCCTAAGGTAACACTAACAGAAAAATGACACGAAGAAGAGAAGAGAGCGAGGGACCAGTGTCCCGATCTTTTTAAGTGAAAGTTCAAGCCCCCTTCTTCAGGGAAACAACCCAATCGCACCTCACAGATTTTGAGCGCGCAAGAGTTCATTTGTCTTCCCTTGATGACCTCATTTGCGTGTTTTACGAGATCGCCAGTCTGGTTATTTCAATTCAAAGATGGAAAAACATAGTGGACTGTTTTTTTCAATAACCTTGTACATATATTTGGCTCAGGCAAGTCATGCTGTTTCGTTTGATACCAAATAAGTTCATGTTTGGCATGCATACAAGGATATATACTCTTAGATTCTTTATAGAAACCCTTAGAATTCAACTACACAACTAACAATCCTAGCTTGGCTTGATACAAAAGTATAAAACTCAAACATACAGAAATACATTATATATAAATTTCAGAATCACTAATTTCTGGGTTTTAATGTCAAGAATGCATCTGTGTGTGTGTTTGAGTGTGTGTGTCTTCATGTGAGCATCTGACAATGCCTCCCTCGCCGGGGAGGGGTTTGGAGATAACGATCTGCTTTGATGTTGCCTAACGAATAGATCGGGATCTCTGGAGAGGATCATTGCGCTGTAAAGGTGTCATGACTCCATTTAAACTTCAGACTGGCTGGCGCTACTAATGATTTACATTGGGTGAGTCAGGTTGTGGGCTTTAGAAACCGTTCGCAGGAATGTGAGCCTGGCGTTCAGAATTAATGAAATCGTGATTCTTCATTCATACTCTACATTTTTTTCGAAGAACGAGGACGCACTGGCCCAAACCTGGCCCAGCCGCCCACTATATGCTTTCCCTCCGGTCTCTCTGTTGCCACAGGTGATCAAGAGAATAAGGGAAACGCGCCATTCAGTGCTCCTCATAGCCCGGCATTACGAGCCCTGCTTATATACGCTAGCCACGCCTATTCTGGCGGGCTAGAAGCGGTGAGGGCGCGAGCGCCCTTCATTGGACGTGATGTCACGTCGGGCTCACTGGTAGGCTGCAGCAGTTTGCCCGCAGGGCAGCCAATGAGCGCGCTAGACAGCCTGCTCTAGGTCTGCTGGCTGCTGCACTGCGTTGACAATGAATACAAAATTAAGGATAATTTTTTGGCTTCAATATCTCGAGAAGATGAATCTTTCCCATAGCGTAAGCTAACTTACGCAATACTCGTTCCCTCTACTACACTGTAAAAAAAGATTAGTTGACTCAACTTAACTAAGTCAAGTCATCTTGTTGCTTTGACTGAGTTAATTTGAGTCAACTTATAGTGTCAAGTTTATTACACTTCAAAACACGAGTTGACTCAACTTCCTGTATCAAGTAATGTGGACTGGAAAACATTACTTAAAAGAACTAAAAAAAAGATGTTGGTTAATGGACTGCATTTAAAAGAGTGCTTTAAACAGACCCATGGCCACCAAAGCGATTCACACATTGCCTCGCATTCACCCATTCATTCACTGACGGTGGTGTCAGCCATGCAAGGCGCCATCCAGCTCGTCGGGAGCAGCTGGGGTTAGGTGTCTTGCTCATGGACACCTCAACACTTGGTCAGGTGGAACCGGGGATTGAACAACCAACCTTCCGGTTTGTAGACAACCTACATAAACCAGCATAACAAGCAGAAGATTCAAATCATACAGTCTTTTTACTGAGCCACTGCCCCTCAGATTTTATCAAGTTAGGGCAACATTATTATTATTTTCTCATGCTCTATCGCCAAGTTACTCGAGTTTACAGAAATTGCTAGATTTCAAAAATTTAAGCAAACTAATATCTACAAAGAATCTACATGAGAATTGAGAATTGGCCAGTCAAACTTAACACTGACGCTCCGGCGGCGCTAGCCAGCTAGCGCTACATGCTAACGTATTTCCAAAAAACGAACAAACATGAAATATTCTTCACAGGTTATGTTGACGGATAATTTGAGATGGAGAGACATTAGACAACTGCACATTACCAACACTGTAAAAAATTGCTGTAAAAAAACAGCCAAATCTTACAGTATCATGCTATTTTCCATTAAAAAAGCAATACACCGTAGAAAAAATGCATTTGGGGTGATATTTGTCGTTTTCGAGAAAGTAGCCTAAAGGAATATACTGTGAACTAACAGCGCTCAAAGTCGACACTCAGAGGCTGTGTTCAAAATCATATCCTATACCCTCATTCACTATTCCCTACATTAGTTCACCAATATAGTCCACTTGACTGAGTGAATAATTCAGTTAATTTTCTAAGTTAATTGAGACCCTGATAAACACCTGCTGTTAACAATCAGAAGCACTGAAGGAAATAGGAACAAGAAGAACCGAAAAAAAAGACGAAATCAAGATAAAATACATTAAATCTTAGCAAAAGATCTCAGCAGAGGAGGATTAAACATCTCCACACACAGCAAAATCCCCAGTGTACATATGTACACTCTCGGTGTACATATAGGTCCAACTACAGGGTGTTGAAAATGAACACTGAAGCAGTGTTGAAGTTAATGAGATAATTAAGTGATTAATTAAGTGATGATTGGCCATTAGTGGTGAAACCTAATGTTAATAAGAAGAATCATTGAAGGAAAGAGAAACAACAAGAACAGAAAAAAAGAGAAACACAAGAACTACTGACTTCGAGCCGTTACACATTATTGTACTTATTATTACCAGTGTGACTTTATTTCTGTCATACATCTACACACATACTTTTATATTGAACAGCAGTTTAGATGGTAATGCTTTATGGAATGTTTCGTTTCATGTCACCATTATGGCGATCAGTGTTTGCTTTAGTTGGGCTCTTGACCCTTTGCTTTTTAACATTAGTTTATCTCTGACTGTTCCAACTGTGTGTTTATAAAGCACATGTGTTACTGCAAGAGAAACCATTATATGGGCTGTGTTTCCTGAAAGCATCATAATCCTAAATTTAACGTACAGATATTTTGTTACAAGCGTTCTATGATCAGGTTAGGCTTAAAATGCTTTTGGGAAACACAGCCAATCACACAAAAGATTCATGTTGCAGTGCATGATGGGAGCCACCAATCAAAATGCACCTATGGCTCCCATCATGCATTGCAGTATGAATAAATTATGCAGCTGAATTGTCCTGTAATTTTCATTGTTTTTCCTGTTTGTTTTTATTTTGCTATTGTTTTGTTATGACTTTAATAGCTTGTTATGTGATGTTAAGAGTTGATCTGTGTGTCACTAGTTTGTTTATTGTCACCATTGTTGTGATTCCTATGCGGATTCTTGATGTTTGTGTGTCTAAACACATGAGCTGCAGTACACAAAGATTTTTCAAAATTGTTCATATTGCTGTTGGATCTCAAACTGTAGAATCTCAGGGCTACAATCACCAATACTAAACCACAACATCAATCATATAGTCAAAGATTTAGACTCTGAATGACATCAGTGAATAAAGTCACTACATGATGATACTGTCATCATCACAACATATTGTTAGAAGGTTTTCTCAAGCAATAACAAATGTGCTTTATAAACACAATGTTGGCGCAGCCAGAGAAAAACTAACAATAAAGAATGAAAAGGTTCCAGAGCCCAACTAAAGCAAGCACTGACCACCATAATGGTGGCTTGGAATAAAAAATTCCATAAAACATTGCCGTCTAAACTTCTGTTGAATCTCAATAACTTTTGTAGATGTATGACAGAAATAAAGTCACACTAGAAATAATAAGTGCAATAATGTGTAAAGGCTCGAAGTCAGTAGTTCTTGTGTTTCTCTTTTTTTCGTTCTTGTTGTTTCTCTTTCCTTCAATTCTTCTTATTAACATTAGGTGTCACCACTAATAGCCAATCATCACTTAATGAATCACTTAATTATCTCATTAACTTCAACACTGCTTCAGTGTTCATTTTTAACACCCTGTAGTTGGACCTATATGTACACCAGGAGTGTTAATTTAACTCTGGGAATTTCAGCATTACCAGCTTCACTTATTACCAAAGATGTGTTTGTTATTGATGTTGTGCATACAGAGGAAGTTCCTTTATTATTTGTATTTGCGCATGCGCGTGCGGTTTGTGTTTGTGTTTGGAGCTCCGTCGAATTGTTTCATAAATCCTTGATTTTCTTCTTTACCACTCATTTATAAACAAGCACTTTCTATTTTTATAGCATGTGAACTTATCTTCGATACTTTTCCTTATAAAAAACAATCGGATTGCTTTGATTTCGCTACTTAGATCCAACTTTCCGAATCTCCGCTACTAGCCTTTAGCCCGCTAGCATCGCACGCGTGGCCTCTCGCCTATTGATCGTCTCATTTACACCCATTTCACTGAAAGGATACGGGTTATATCCAGGATTCCAGTCCTAAATTAGTAGTGATATTGGTAGTATCACTACTAATTTACTGTTCATCTGTTATAATGGCGAATATATCGGATGTGTGTCTAACGTTACCTCTGAGTGCAGGTGAGGACACATTCGAGCTGCATTCGGTGCTGTTGGAGCTGGAGTCCGTGGAGAAGCAGATCCGTGGTCTGCTAGAGAGGCAAGCCGAGCTGCGAGATCGGCGATCAGCGCTTGAAACATCACGCGCCGATGCTCACAAGTCAGTGGTTAGTAACTTTTTGACTCCCACCTCGTCTACTCCGTGTGCTTCTCTGCACAGGACGCAAGCACCCAGGACGCGATCATCCCTGGCTTCATTCACTCCGGCACTGACACAACACCATGGGCCCTGGGTGATTCCTCAGCGGAAGACACGAGGCAGGACCAGACCAAGAACTTCTCCGCCTCTCCCGGTCTTCGAGATCTCCACCCGGAACCGCTTCTCCCCTCTTCGCGAGTCGGAACGCGACGACGCCGTGATCATCGGCAGTTCCATCGTCCGTCATGTCCGTGCTACCTCAGGTAAGGGTAAGGTGCGCACTCACTGCTTTCCTGGTGCTCGTGTTCTAGATGTCGCTGCACATGTTCCCGAGATCCTGAACGGTGACGAGCGCGTCGGAGCTGTTGTGCTGCACGCGGGAGTGAACGACATCAGGCTGCGGCAGACGGTGGTTATGAAGAAGGACTACAGGAGCCTGATCGAGACGGTACGCAGTAGAGTCCTGCGCGGGACTGTTTTCTTCATCCCGCGCCTGCCAAATTTCTGACCATTACCGCCCGCTCCCGCAACGTATGTGTTACACTCCCGCCCGCTCCCGCAATATGTATGTCCACTCCCGCCCGCACCCGCAAAACTTTGAGAATTTATTCCCGCACAATAATAGAGATGCATTGATTTCGTGTCTTCTCCCGTCCCGAAGGAAAAAACACGTATTTGTATTGCTATTATTAAAGAGATTCATGGGGTTGTTTGTTTCGTTTCCCTGGCCTGCATGTATTCTGACGCACTGATCAGGAAGATGAATAGTAGTCCAAATGTCAGCCTTGCTTAGGTTTTGTGCTGTAAATACCTGTTTGAGGTTCTTTTCCACATCATTTATTGACATCTCTCCATCATGTCGACTCGCTAGGCTACCTCCCGATCCCGCAGGGTCTTTTTTAGCCGCCCATTCCCGCCCGCAGCAAAGTTCAAACCGCCCGCTCCCGCAAGATTTGCGTTGGGTCCCGCGGGACCCGGCGGGACTCAATCCCAATGCAGCCCTCTAGTACGCTGCACATCGCCTGAAGCAACGATCATCGTGTCTGGACCGCTTCCCACGTACCGACAAGGACAGGAAAGGTTCAGTAGATTATTTGCACTAAATGAATGGTTAATGTCATTGTGTAATGAACAGAAACTGCTCTTTGTAAATAATTGGAATCTGTTCTGGGAGCGACCTAGGCTCTACCGTGCTGATGGCCTGCACCCCAGCAGAATCGGAGCAGCTGTTCTGTCGGACAACATCTCCAAGACGTTACACACCATATGACTAGTAAGTCAAAGTCCAAATCACAGTCTTTGCTGTCCCAACTTAATTCATATAAGTAGTGTAGAACATTATATAGAAACTGTGTCTATTCCTCGTTTAGTGAGGCCAAACAATAAATCTACTGTAGGATCTAGGAAAAATCTTATTGTAATTAAACCAGAAAATCTCAATATCAGTGAACAAAAACAATTTCTAAAGCTAGGTCTTCTAAACATTAGATCGCTCACACCTAAGGCGGTTATTGTAAATGAAATGGTCACAGATAATAGTTTCGATGTATTTTGCCTTACTGAAACCTGGCTTAAACCAAATGATTATTTCGGTCTAAATGAGTCTACTCCACCAGGATACTGTTATAAGAATGAGCCCCGTCTGATCGGTGTTGGAACAATCTATAGAGATATTCTAAATGTTACTCAGAAAACAGGTCACAGGTTTAATTCGTTTGAAGTACTTGTGCTAAATGTTACGCTCTTAGATGTAAGAAAGAAATCCCTATTATCTCTAGCCTTGGCTACTGTATATAGACCTCCAGGGCCCTATGCTGATTTCCTAAAAGAGTTTGCAGACTTTCTCTCGATATGTCGATAAAGCAATAATTGTTGGAGATTTTAACATACACGTAGATAACACAAATTATGCGTTAGGGGCTGCGTTTACAGATTTATTAAACTCCTTTGGGGCAGTGCTTGAAGTGGGGAAAAAAAGGTGCCGGTACTCTCTTGCATTGGCAAATCATGACATTTGAGATTTCTGCTGTGAAAAACATAACTTGGAGATATTGCCGGTACAACAACAATTTATTGTTATTTATTAACAACATAAATGTATTTAAACAAGTGGTGTGTGTATGTGTATTTGTGTTTGTGTGTGTGTGTGTGTGTGTGTGTGTGTGTGTGTGTGTGTGTGTGTGTGTGTGTGTGTGTGTGTGCGTGTGTGTGTGTGTGTGTGTGTGTGTGTGTGTGTGTGTGTGTGTGTGTGTGTGTGTGTGTGTGTGTGTGTGTGTGTGTGTGTGTGTGTGTGTGTGTGTGTGAAAACGGAACTCCTCCAAGTGTGCAAGTCCAAAAATACATTTATGGTGAGATTACTACATTTTATTTAATTAAATGCATTTATGGTAAGATTATTATATTTTCATGTCAATCTGTGTTCATTTTGACCACGAACCATGCGCTGTATCTTTAGTTTCAGCACGTGCAGCGCAGCAGAAATAGACTCTGTGTGGAAACGATCGGTGCACTGCTGTATACACACCGCTCCTGGAACGGAGCGCATCCGCGTGCAGTGTGAAAGCTCTAACCTGTTAACACGGGTGCGGAAAAAATACGCACCACATACGCACTGCAAATGGAGTAGGCCTATATGTGAAACGGGCTTGCCACTGACGCTTTTTCTGTCAGTGGTAGAGTACCGGCTACATGCGAGAAGTAGCGGTACGCAAGAAAAAGTGCAGGTACGCTTAAGAGTAAAATGTAGAAGTGCCGGTACTGCGTACCGGTGAGTACCGCCCCACGTCGAGCACTGACTGGAATGAATTGCAAAAATCCTTGAAACTAGAGGTTCCTATTTCCCTTACCAATTTTGAACATCAGCTGTCAAAGCTGTTTATTGATCACTGCACTTGTTTATAGTGTATAATTTTTAAACTATATTTTGCTTTTGTATATGGATTGGTTTATTGATTGCATGTGTGTTTATACATTTATACAATTAACTGTATTTTGTATTATATTGTGTTTTTCTATATGGATTGGTTTTTTGATTGTATGTTTACTTATTTCTATGTTTATCTCTGTGTTATTGTTTTCGTCGCATTGTTTCGCTTTGTCTTGGCCAGGTTGCAGTTGTAAATGAAACTTGTTCTCAACTGATTTTACCTGGTTAAACAAAGGTTAAAAAAAAAAACATTCATCATGCTATTTAATGGTAACTCCCTTTCCTGTTTTTCAGGAACCACAGGATTCACTACTGGTGAGTAAACCTTATTTGGGCCTACGCCAAATAACTTTATAAATAATTGCTTGCTGGGCTGTCAATAAATGAATGCTTGTTACATCATTATATCTCCTGAGTTTTCTGGTAGAACTGGATGTGACGGGTGCGACCTCTGGCCACTTTGAGTCCAGATCATAAACTACTATACACTCTTAAAAATAAAGGTTCCAAAATAGGGGTCATAGAAGAACCATTTTGGTTCCCAAAAAACCTTTTAGTGAATCATTCTAAAAAGAACCATTTTTTTTAACATAATTAATAATCTAAAGAACCCTTTTCCACTATAAATAAACTTTTGTGGAACACATTACATTTAACAGAATGATTATTTATCTTACACTGTCAGAAATAGGGGTACAGTAGGAGTCCATTTCTGTCCCCCAAGGTACATATATGTACCTTTTTGAGGGTCAAAAGGTACATATATGTCCCCAAGCATTAAAAGGTACATATATATACCGTTTCTTTTAAAGGTTAAGGTACAATATCAAAAGACAGCCTCTGCCAAGTATATATTTTTTTAGGTTTTAAGGATAACTTAATCATTTAAGGTAGATTTTAACTTATCACTATATTTAAGTAGCCTTGAAATAAAGGAAATAAAAGTTTTGTAAGTCAATTTACTGATATTAAATCATTATAACACAGCAAAAACTCCAGTGTTAAATGAACTCTCCTGGGAGTCTATTTGGGTCCAGTCTCAAGAGTGTTAAAGTGTTCAAATATGAATGTTAAATTAGCAATCAAGACTGTTAAAGTTAATGAGCTTATTAAGTGATTCATTGAGTGATGATTGACCATTATTGAAGACACCTGATGTTAACAAGCAGAATCACTGAAGGAGAAAATAAAAAAAAAATAAGACACCATTATGGTGATCAGTGTTTGCTTTAGTTGGGCTCTTGACCCTTAACTCTTCGGGGTCGCCGATCACGCCGGCGCGATCAAGTTACATGACCAGTTTAAGACGTCGAAGCATAAAAACAAAGTCACGTTGAGCGCTGCCGTCCACTTCTGTCGAAAGTGCTGGCTTGAAATTCTATTTTACTTTTTGTTTTGTGTTGATAGACCAAGTAAAACGGAGATATGATCATTTAAACTTTATATAAAAAAATACTGACGCGTTCGTAAAAGAACGCAAGATGGGATGCGACAGGCGTTGCATTTATTCTAATAACTTCGTCGGTTTTTGTCATAAAACAAAACGGAGAAAAATGTGTGAATCTGCTGACTCTGCTATTCAGGCTGCACATTTTAGGGAATGGAGGAGGAGCCAACTGAGCTAAGACGCAAAATTGAAAGGCAGAGGATTTACGGAGTTGATAAAGATAGACATATATACGTTATATATATAGAGAGAGATTATTGCTAGTTTTTGGAAGAGTTTGAGTAGATTTTGAGAGTAGTTTAGGAGTAGTGTAGATAGTTTAGGTAGTTTAGGAGTAGTTTAGGTAGTTTAGGAGTAGATTTAGCTAAACTGTTTTGAGGAGAGGCACAGATAAAAAATAAAAATAAAAAACACCTGATATTTGCTGTAAATAGTTGTATGTATAATTTGATTTTGTGTTCATTTTACCTATTGTATGGTATATTTGCACTATTGAGGAACCCCTCTTACTCAAGGAATGAAATCCCTGTAATGTAGATATCTGTGTAATTGTACATGAATTGTTTTGTAGAGTTTCTAAGCAAAAAAGAAAAGAAAAAACGCCTATTGCCACACCTGCTTTTTGCTGCATATAGTTTAATTTTATCTCAATTTTAAATTTTTTATGTTGTATTTGCACTATTTGCGAACCCTCATACTCTGGGAATGCAAGGCCTTAAATATAGCTCTCTGAATAATTGTGTGCACAACATTTTTTAAAAAGTGGCTGAGCTAAAAAGAAAGAAAAAAAGCCTATGGCTACACACGCTTTTTTTTGTAAATCATATTTTTTTTGTATATAGGTTGATTATATCTGAATTGTACCTGTATATGTTGACATTTACAACTTGTGTTTACATTTTAAACCTTTTAAAATGCTTCATTGAGCATGTTTGTGTTTTTTGTAGTAGAAAAGCTATAATTTTTCTATTCGGATTTTGTGTTTTTTGTGTGATTTTGGGTCCAGTATGTTGATAGAGTACATCAAAGTGAAAAACTAATTGTCTGATCATATAGGTGATGTTGTGCTGAAAAAAATTATACCAAACATTGGTATGGTAAACATTTTTTTATGTTGCAAAATTTAAAAAAAATAAAAGTACTCAAAAACGGCCAAAATAGCCCAAGACTCCGAAGGGTTAAACTGTTAATATTAGATTATGTTTCTCTGTTGTATCTGAGTTAAAACTGCCAGATGAACAAAGAGAATAGTTGAGCAGGTGGTGTTGGTAATGTTTCGACATAATCATAATAACTCATTTAAAGTCTAATTGTTGATTTAAATGTATATTGTTGATTACAGCAGCCTGTGATTCTATAGAATAAAATCCAGAAATTTGTAATCGTAAGGATTTCTTAAAAGTTTTTCTGATAAAACAAATCTTTCTCTTAGGCACACACAGACATCAAGAATCAGTGTATGAATCTCAACAATGGTGACCAACAGAATACTCAATTAGGGAAACGACATTAGTAAAACAATTCGGATCATAATTTATTCATACGGCAATGCATGATGGGAGCCATGAATGAGTTTTGATTGGTAGCACCCAGAATGCCCTGCAACATGCTTTATTATTGTCACCATTGTTGAGATTCACAGGCTGATTATTGATGTCAGTGTGTCTACATAAAATAATTCTTAAAAAAGTATTTTGATCAGAACAACTTTCAAGAAATATTTTGGTTTATATTGAAAAGGCTGGAAATCATTTGCTGTAGAATCACAGGCTGCTGAAATCAACAATATACATTTAAGTCTGAGATTAGATTCCAAATGAGTTTAATGATTCAGGTAAATTATGATTGTCAAAAAATAATCAACACAACCTGATCACCTTTTCTATTTGTTCATCTGGCAGTTATAGCTCAGATATAACAGCCAAACAAAATCTAAAGTTAATGATTTCAGGGTCAAGAGCCCAACTAAAGCACACACTGATCACCATAACGGTGTCATAAACAATTATATTTTCTCCTTCAGTGATTCTGCTTGTTAACATCAGGTGTCTTCAATAATGGTAAATCATCCCTCAATGAATCACTTAATTAGATCATTAACTTTAACACTCTTGAGTGTTAATTGAACACTCATATTTTAACACTTTGACACTCTTGAGTCTGGAGTCATATAAACTCCCAGGAGAGTTCAATTAACACTGGAGTTTTTGCTGTTGGATCTCAAGGTACATACATGTACCTTTTTGAGGGTGAGACCTTTGTGTCCTTGAGATCCAACAGCAAAAACTCCTTCAGTGATTCTGCTTGTTAACATCAGGTGTCTTCAATAATGGTCAATCATCACTCAATGAATCACTTAATGAGCTCATTAACTTTAACAGTCTTGATTGCTAATTTAACATTCATAGTTGAACACTTTAACACTCTTGAGTCTGGACCCAAATAGACTCCCAGGAGAGTTCATTTAACACTGGAGTTTTTGCTGTGTTATAATGATTTAATATCAGTAAATTGACTTACAAAACTTTTATTTCCTTTATTTCAAGGCTACTTAAATATAGTGATAAGTTAAAATCTACCTTAAATGATTAAGGTATCCTTAAAACCTAAAAAAAAATATACTTGGCAGAGGCTGTCTTTTGATATTGTACCTTAACCTTTAAAAGAAACGGTATATATATGTACCTTTTAATGCTTGGGGACATATATGTACCTTTTGACCCTCAAAAAGGTACATATATGTACCTTGGGGGACAGAAATGGACTCCTACTGTACCCCTATTTCTGACAGTGTAAGATAAATAATCATTCTGTTAAATGTAATGTGTTCCACAAAAGTTTATTTATAGTGGAAAAGGGTTCTTTAGATTATTAATTATGTTAAAAAAATGGTTCTTTTTAGAATGATTCATTAAAAGGTTTTTTGGGAACCAAAATGGTTCTTCTATGACCCCTATTTTGGAACCTTTATTTTTAAGAGTGTATAGTAGTTTATGATCTGGACTCCAAGTGGCCAGAGGTCGCACCCGTCACATCCAGTTCTACCAGAAAACTCAGGAGATATAATGATGTAACAAGCATTCATTTATTGACAGCCCAGCAAGCAATTATTTATAAAGTTATTTGGCGTAGGCCCAAATAAGGTTTACTCACCAGTCGTGAATCCTGTGGTTCCTGAAAAACAGGAAAGGGAGTTACCATTAAATAGCATGATGAATGTTTTTTTTTTTTAACCTTTGTTTAACCAGGTAAAATCAGTTGAGAACAAGTTCTCATTTACAACTGCAACCTGGCCAAGACAAAGCGAAACAGTGCGACGAAAACAACAACACAGAGATAAACATAGAAATAAATAAACATACAATCAAAAAACCAATCCATATAGAAAAACACAATATAATACAAAATACAGTTAATTGTATAAATGTATAAACACACATGCAATCAATAAACCAATCCATATACAAAAGCAAAATATAGTTTAAAAATTATACACTATAAACAAGTGCAGTGATCAATAAACAGCTTTGACAGCTGATGTTTAAAATTGGTAAGGGAAATAGGAACCTCTAGTTTTAAGGATTTTTGCAATTCATTCCAGTCAGTGCTCGAAGTGGGGCGGTACTCACCGGTACGCAGTACCGGCACTTCTACATTTTACTCTTAAGCGTACCTGCACTTTTTCTTGCGTACCGCTACTTCTCGCATGTAGCCGGTACTCTACCACTGACAGAAAAAGCGTCAGTGGCAAGCCCGTTTCACATATAGGCCTACTCCATTTATAGTGCGTATGTGGTGCGTATTTTTTCCGCACCCGTGTTAACAAGTTAGAGCTTTCACACTGCACGCGGATGCGCTCCGTTCCAGGAGCGGTGTGTATACAGCAGTGCACCGATCGTTTCCACACAGAGTCTATTTCTGCTGCGCTGCACGTGCTGAATTAAAGATACAGCGCATGGTTCGTGGTCAAAATGAACACAGATTGACATGAAAATATAATAATCTTACCATAAATGCATTTCATTAAATAAAATGTAGTAATCTCACCATAAATGTATTTTTGGACTTGCACACTTGGAGGAGTTCCGTTTTCACACACACACACACACACACACACACACACACACACACACACACACACACACACACACACACACACACACACACACACACACACACACACGACTTGTTTAAATACATTTATGTTGTTAATAAATAACAATAAATTGTTGTTGTACCGGCAATATCTCCAAGTTATGTTTTTCACAGCAGAAATCTCAAATGTCATGATTTGCCAATGCAAGAGAGTACCGGCACCTTTTTTTCCCCACTTCAAGCACTGATTCCAGTCATAGGCAGCAGAGAACTGGAAGGAATGGCGACCAAAATAAGTATAAGCTTTGGGGACAGCCAGTAAAATATACCTTCTAGAGCGCATACTACGGGTGGATGTTGCTATGGTTACCAGGGAGCTGAGATAGGGTGGGGATATGCCTAATAAGGACTTATAGGTGACTTGGAGCCAATTGGATTCGGCGGCGAGTACACAGCAAAATCCCCAGTGTTAAATTAACACTCCTGGTGTACATATAGGTCCAACTACAGGGTGTTAAAAATGAACACTGAAGCAGTGTTGAAGTTAATGACATAATTAAGTGATGATTGGCCATTAGTGGTGACACCTGATGTTAATAAGCAGAATCATTGAAGGAAAGAGAAACAATAAGAATGGAAAAAAAGATAAACACAAGAAGTACTGACTTCGAGCCTTTACACATTATTGTACTTATTATTACCAGTGTGACTTTATTTCTGTCATACATCTACAAAAGTTATTGAGAATCAACAGAAGTTTAGACGGCAATGTTTTATGGAATTTTTCATTTCAAGCCACCATTATGGTGGTCAGTGTTTGTTTTAGTTGGACTCTTGAACCTTTTAATTTTTTATTGTTAGTTTTTCTCTGGCTGCTACAGCATTGTGTTTATAAGCCACATTTGTTATTGCACGAGAAAACCTGCTAACAATATGGTGTGATGATGACTTTTTCATCACGTGGTGACCTGATTCACTGATGTCATTCAGAGTCTAAATCTTTTACTATATGATTTATCTTGCGTTTTAGTATTGGTGATTGTAGCCCTGAGATTCTACAGTTTGAGATCCAACAGCAATATGAAAAATTTTGAACAATCTTTGTGCACTGGAGCTCTTGTGTTTAGACACACAAAAATCAAGAATCAGCATATGAATCACAACAATGGTGACAATATACAAACTACTGACACACAGATCAACTCTGAACATCACAAAACAAGCTATTAAAGTCATAACAAAACAATAGGGAAAAAACATGCAAACAGAAAAAACAATGAAAATTAGAGGACATTTCAGCTGTATAATTTATTCATACTGCAATGCATGATGGGAACCATGGATGCATTTTGATTGGTGGCTCCCATCATGCACTGCAATATGAATCTTTCGTGTGATTGTCACCATTGTTGAGATTCATATGTAGATTCTTGATATCTGTGAGGGATTTTAAAACCTTCAGATTATTAACTGCTGGAATTAGCTACTGTAAAGAATAGAACCTTTGTATAATCAGTTTATAATGCTGGATGAGTGAATCAGGACACGACATATTTGTAATTTCATCATTTAAAAATAACCATCATGACCTGGGATGTGTTTCCCAAAAGCGTTTTAAGCCTAACTTGATCGTAGAACGATATCAACAAAAGGTCTGTACGATCAAATTAAGCTTACGATGATTTTGGGATACACAGCCCATGTCATGGTTTCTCTTGCAGTAACTCATGTGCTTTACAAACACAGAGTTGGAGCAGCCAGAGAAAAACTAATGTTAAAATGCAAAGAGTCCAGAGCCCAACTAAAGCAAACACTGATTGCCATAATGGTGACATGAAACAAAACATTCCATAAAGCATTACCATCTAAACTTCTGTTCAATATAAATAAGAATGTGTGTAGATGTATGACAGAAATACACTGGTAATAATAAGTACAATAATGTGTAATGGCTCGAAGTCAGTATTTCTTGTGTTTCTCTTTTTTCTGTTCTTGTTGTTTCTCTTTCCTTCAATGATTCTTCTTATTAACATCAGGTGTCACCACTAATGGCCAATCATCACTTAATTATGTCATTAACTTCAACACTGCTTCAGTGTTCATTTTTAACACCCTGTAGTTGGACCTATATGTACACCAAGAGTGTACATATGTACACTGGGGATTTTGCTGTGTATATAGTGAGGGCCAGCCAATAAGAGAATAAAGATTACAGTGATGAGCAGTGTATGGAGCTTTGGTAACAAAACGGATACCACTATGATAAATTACATCCAGTTTACTAAGCAGAGTTTTGGAGGCTATTCTGTAAATAACATCGCCAAAATCAAAGATTGGTAGGATAGTAAGTTTACAAGGGCATATTTGGCAGTATAGGTGAAAGATGCTTTGTGACGAAATAGAAAGCCGATTCTAGATTACATTTTGGATTGGAGATAGTTAATGTGAGTCTGAAAATTAAGTTTACAGTCTAACCACACTCCTAGATATTTGTAAGAGTCCACATATTCTAAATCAGCCCTGCCAAGAGATGGTAGTCTGGTTGTCAGCTATAGGCATTGTTCGATTAAAAAGCATGCATTTAGTCTTACTAGCATTTAAAAACAGATGGAGATCTTGAAAAGCGTATTGTATAGCATTGAAACTAGTTTGAAGATTAATTAACACACAATCCAAAGAGGGGCCGGATGTATATAAAATGGTGTCGTCTGCATACAAATGTATCAGCGAATCACCAGCAGCACTAGCAACATCATTAATGTATATAGAAAATAGGGTCGGCCCAAGAATTGAACCCTGGGGCACCCCCATAGAGACTGCGAGTGGACTGGACAGCAGACCCTCCGATTTTACACACTGAAGTCTATCTAGGAAATAGTTGGAGAACCAAGCAAGGCAGTCACTTGAGAAACCAAGGCTATTGAGTCTGCCAATAAGAATACGATGGTTGACAGAGTCGAACGCCTTGGCAAGATCTATGAAGATGGCAGCACAATAATGTCTCCTATCAATAGAGGTTATGATATCGTTAAGTACCTTAAGCGTAGCTGAAGTGCATCTGTGACCAACTCGAAAACCAGATTGCATAGCAGAGGAAATACGATGGGATTCAAAATATTCATTAATCTGTTTATTAACTTGGCATTCGAAGATTTTAGCAAGACATGGCAGGATAGATATAGGTCTATAACAATTTGGATCTAGAGTGTCTCCCCCTTTGAAGAGGGGGATGACCGCAGCAGCTTTCCAGTCTCTAGGGATCTCACACGAAACAAAAGAAAGGTTGAATAGGCTGGTAATCGGAGTTGCAATAATTTTAGCTGATAGTTTTAAAAGAACGGGTCCAGATTGTCAAGACCAGCAGATTTGTAAGGATCCAGATTTAACAGCTCTTTCAAAACATCAGCTGTCCGGATTTGTGTAAAGGAAAAATTAGGAAGGCTTGAACAAGCTGCTGTGGGAGGTACAAAGCTCTTGGCCGAGATAGGAGTAGCCAAATGAAAAGCATGACCAGCCACAGCAAAATGCTTATTAAAATTTTGGATTATCATGAATTTATCTGTGGTAACAGTAGGGCTGGGCGATATATCGCATGACATTGTTATGCGCATCTCATCAGTAAAGCCGGTTCCTTGATTAGTAGTAAATCACCTTCACCTGCTTTCAGATGGAACATATATGATGCAGATTTGAGTGTTAAATTAACACTCAAGAGTGTTAAAGTTAATGAGATAATTAAGTGATTAATTGGTAACACTTTAAGGTAAGGGTACATGAATTATCATAAATTCATGCATGAATTCTGCATTCATTCATGCATTAATATCTCATGAATCATCAGGAACTAATACAAGTTCAACATTTTTCATTCATGACTTCATGGATGAACAACACCTTAATTAAAACATTAACTAAGATGAGCACATCATCATGAGTTATGATTTATTACGCATGATCATGATGTTTTCTTTGTTCACAGTTATGCCACCTTTAATAGCACATTGTTCATCAGTGTTTCAAAGGACTAGTCACCACTTTAGTTGAGGGGCCACACACATGATGAAGTTCTTGATAGATAATGCTTAGTTAATGATGACTGTATTTGAATGTCAACAGAATTTGTGTGCTATGAGTTGCGATTGGTCTATTTTGGGGTCTGTCCAATACAGTAGTCATCATTAACTAAGCATTATCTACCAATGACTTCATCATGTGTGTGGCCCCTCAACTAAAGTGGTGACTAGGTCACTGACCTAGACAAAGAACAAAGAAAACATAATAATCATGTGTAATGAATCATAACTCATGATGATGTGCTCATCTTAGTTAATGTTTTAATTAAGGTGTTGTTCATCCATGAAATCATGAATGAAAAACGTTGAACTCGTGTTAGTTCCTGATGATTCATGAGATATTAATGCATGAATGAATGCAGAATTCATGCATGAATTTATACATGAATTCATGACAATTCATGTACCCTTACCGTAAAGTGTTACCGATTAATTTAGTGATGATTGAGCATTATTGAAGACACCTGATGTTAACAAGCAGAATCATCGAAGGAGAAAATCACAATTTGTAAGCCACCGTTATGGTGATCAGTGTTTGCTTTAGTTGCGCTCTTGACCCTTATACTTTCAATTTAAATTTTGTTTGTCTGCTGTTATTGATTTATTACAGTCAAATAAACAAAAAAAGTGTGATCTGATAGTGTTGGTTATGTTTTGGCAGAATCATGCAGTGATCTGAAAAATGAATCTTATTGAGATAGTTTTGTTTAACTTGTTAGCAACAGCTTTGTCATTGTACATAATACGTTTATCGGTATTTTTCTTATAATCCAAAATATTTAATAAACATTGTTCTGATCAAAACACTTTCAAATAAATTTATTTAGAAACACAGACATCAATAATCAGCCTGTGAATCTCAACAATGGTGACAATAATAAAGCATGTTGCAGTGGCTGCCACCAATCACAACTCATTAATGGCTACCAACATGCATTGCGGTATGAATAAATTATGATCTGAATTGTCTATGTAATTTACTTTTCCTAATTGAATATTCTGCTCGTCACCATTGTTGAGATACATTGACTGAGTCTTGAAGTCTGTGTGTGCCTAAAAGAAAGATTTAAAAAAAAAATAACTTAAGAAATACTTTATATTATATCTAAAATTCTGGATATTAATGCAGAATCACAGTTATGCTATAACCAACATCATAAATCACTAACATAAAGTTCAAATGATGATTGTCATAATATAACCAAAAACTAAATTTCTTTGTTCATCTGGCAGTTATAACTCAGATACAACAGCCAAACAAAATCTAAAGTTAATAATATAAGGGTCAAGAGCCCAACTAAAGCAAACAATGATCGCCATAATGGTGGCTTACAATTTTAGATTTTCTCCTTCAGTGATTCTGCTTCAGGTGTCTTCAATAATGCTCAATCATCACTCAATTAATCACTTAATTATCTCATTAACTTTAACACTCTTGAGTGTGGACTCATATACACTCCCAGGAGTGTTAATTTAACACTGGAGTTTTTGCTGTGTACAAAGAGCCGTAGTTAACTGACAAGCTGAGCCATATCGCATTAATTATCGCTGGCGATACGTCCTCGATATTGATGCGATATGGCTCAGCTTGTCAGTTAACTACGGCTCTTTGTAGTAAATGCCGCTCCATCTGAAAGCAGGTGAAGGCGATTTACTACTAATCAAGGAACCGGCTTTACTGACGAGATGCGCATAACAATAGGCTTGTTTGAGATGAGCAAAATCTGCGCAGAACCGATCACCGGTGATCAGCGCGTAATGCATGCCGGTTAGAAATGTGTCCGAGTGCGGTCCGCCTTGCGCTGATGTCATGCTGACGTGTGTCAAAAAACTCTCGCGAGCGCAAGGCGCATGTGTCGGATTCTGCAGTCGCGCGCAGTTGCTCTCCACCGACTGCGCTGATCAAAAGCATGATGGGAAACGACTTGGTGACGACACAGCTTAATGTTGATTGGTTTAAACAACCGTGATGTATTGTTCTCTTTTAAAATGTTTGATTTTAAAACTCGGATATCATGTTTTATGTGTATATGTTATGTGTGAATTCCCAAACTCTTGGACAGTGCGATCTCTGGGTTATGCAATGTCATTTTATTATATATAAAAAAAAACACATAGCCTATGTCTGTATGTAGCCAGTGGGACTTTAGAACCCAGGAGCAAGTAGCAAGGGCTTAAATGTAGAGGTGTCCGTACGGGCGGGTCTTGCGTTTTGTTGGCCGCTTAGACAGGAAACTGAGGGGAGCGGAACCGCGATCATAGGTGAGCGTAGGCGGCCAGGTGTTGGCGTCCCGCGTGTTTAGGAGTTTAACGCCGAATGGGCGGGTAAACAGAACGGAGTTTGATATTCGCTGGGAATGCTCTCTCTCTCTCGTGTCCAGACTGTGCTGGTGTTACAGGGTGTTTGCGTAATTGCTACCGTGTGCTGGAGCGGGCGGTTTAGCCCAAACCCGTCATTATACCAGGTCCTGTGCGTTCCTTCATCCGTGTGCACTGGCTTGGGCGCAATCCGGCGTTTGTGTGCTTCAGTGCACACAGGGTTATTAGGAGCCTTTTGTGAATGAACACCGTCTCTCGTCTTTGCAGTTTGTGTACTTTGTTTGGACATCCAGCCACTGTTTTCTCATGTATGAAATTTTTGTATGCTCTTCTCATTAATTTATATAATGCCTGTGCACTTCTATGATTAAGGTCTTGTTCTTCTGATTATTGATGTTTTACCATTGAGATAAATTGTTGTATTTGGGCAGTGTCCAATAGCAAAGATTGGGGTGGGGAAGTACCAGTGGTATGTGAAATTTGGATAGCTTCCTGTATAGCCGATCATAGTAGCGCTTTTTGCACTTTACTCGTTCTCAGACTGAAGCGGGCATTGCTTATGTTCTCATAGTTAGTGGGCAGGGCTCAATGCTCAATGTATTAAGGTGACCACTCGTGTGGTGTGATTAGAATTGGTGTGTACTAACAAAACACTTTATGGTTGATGTAGTAGAACCTTTGTTGCTGTTTTTGGTGTGTTGAATCCTTTTGGAGCCTTGTACTCATAGTGAATTAAATGTGGATCCCTGTTAACATTGAGCACTGTGGTCCGCCCAACTTCATTTAGTATAGTTTGTCATATGAATATTTGCCTATGAGAATTCATGTAAGTGCCTCTGATGTATTGCTGTCATTAATGTTTGTTTGTTTGTTTTTTTATACAAAGAAATATTTTAACCATTCTAACTGAAGATTACAAATAAATAATGTTATATTGCTTTTGTATATCAGCCTTCAAGTGGTTCATTCATTTGAATATCATTAGCGTGGGGTATATCTTTATCCAGGGGTTCTAGTTGGGTCTCCCATCCCAGTCCAATAAATGGGAGTGGCGTAGTTAGACCATATTTGGGGTATACTATTTTGGGTTAGTACTCCCAAAGGCCACATGTATTAAAGAAAAAATGATTGATAAACACTTATTTGGAATAGAATTAAATAACAAGTCTTGTTCATTATATTTATTTTCATATAAAACCAACAGAGCTTAAATTACAAGCGGTCAAGCGGTCAGTCCGTGAACGAGACAAGAGCGCGCAAGTCGTTTTTTTCTGAATATCCAGTTCTCCTGTTGTTTCAGTGTAGTATCTACCAGCAGTTTAAATTGTATAGCACTTAAGTGAGCGCTGTCCAACAGCTAGTTTCGATTCCTCTCCCATTATTCGGGTGATTTGCGTTTGCTGTGTTAATTGCTGGGCAGAAACAGCAACTGTAAAACAGATATAAAGTCGAAGAGATCCTGAACAAGGCCAGGACAAGCGGTCAGTCCGTGAACGAGACAAGAGCGCGCAAGTCGTTTTTTTCTGAATATCCAGTTCTCCTGTTGTTTCAGTGTAGTATCTACCAGCAGGTAAGGTTGTTTTCGATTCTCTGGTTATTTTCTTGTTTTGCTTTCTCACAAATTTGTATTTTAATTAGACGCGTTCCCACTTTATATAACAGCCGCTCTGAATAATATTGCAGTTTAAATTGTATAGCACTTAAGTGAGCGCTGTCCAACAGCTAGTTTCGATTCCTCTCCCATTATTCGGGTGATTTGCGTTTGCTGTGTTAATTGCTGGGCAGAAACAGCTGTCCTCACTCAGGCGTTGGTACGCATTATATCTATGTAGTGCGCGCGCTGTCGCGGAAGCACCAGCGGAAGCGTTCAGCCTCCTCGTGTGAAGACCGACTCGGGTAAAGACCATCGACTCTACCTGTGCGACTCCACCGAGCAACGACACCAGCTACGCACTTAAGTATCTTCTTTTCCCTTTCCTTTCCTACTTGTACTCTATTTCCCTTAATCAACATGTGCTTTCAATACATTCCTGTTGTCTCCCGACAACGCACTCTCATCACGCACAGAAGGCAGCGCAATACTGCTAATCTGCGTCCCGTTCTCTCATCCACACACACACCTCTCTCTCTTTCTATGGGTCTATGGAATTGTCAGTCAGCAGTCAATAAAGCTGACTTCATTCCTTCCTTTGCATCTCTTTCAACTCTTAATATCTTGGGCTTGACTGAGACCTGGATCCGTCCAGAAGACTCAGCAACCCCTGCTGCTCTCTCCAACAACTTCTCTTTCTCTCACACCCCTCGCCAGTCTGGTAGGGGTGGGGGGACTGGTATTCTCATTTCTAACAATTGGAAATACTCAACTCTCTCTTCTCTATGCAACAACAACTCATTTGAATATCACGCTATTACACTTACAACTCCCTTTAAGATCGAGATTGTAGTCATTTATCGCCCCCCAGGTCAACTGGGAAGCTTTGTTGAGGAGCTGGATGTGCTGCTGTCCTCTTTCCCTGAGGACGGCACTCCACTTGTAGTCTTTGGCGATTTCAACATTCATCTAGAGAAGCCGTATGCTACAGATTTCATCTCTCTCCTAGCCTCATTCGATCTCAATCGGCTCATCACCACAGGTACTCACAAGTCAGGCAACCAACTGGACCTGGTCTACACACGCAACTGCATCACAGACAACATTTTGGTGAAACCTCTCCATGTTTCAGATCATTTCCTCATTACTTTCAATCTACAACTCACTATCCACACTCCACCAACTCCCCTACCAGTTACTTTCAGACGAAACCTGCGCTCACTTTCTCCCTCCCGTCTTTCCTCTGCTGTGTCATCTTCTCTTCCCTCACCCTCACAATTCTCATCTCTAGATGTGAATACCGCAACGGATACTTTATGCTCCACATTAACTTCTTCTTTAGACACTATCTGCCCTCTCTCCTCCAGGCCAGCACGCGCTACCCCCTCTAACCCCTGGTTATCTGAAGTTCTTCGGGAACATCGGACTAAACTCAGGGCAATGGAGAGGAAATGGCGCAAATCAAAAGATACATCTGACCTGAGTATGTACCAATCTCTGCTCTCTTCCTTTTCTGCTGATGTTACACTGGTTACCTATTAAGTTACGTATCAATTACAAAGTATTCCTACTGACCTATAAAGCCCTAAATGGTTTAGCTCCTGTGTATTTAACAGACCTTCTATCGCCATACAATCCATCGCGCTCTTTAAGATCACTAAATTCGAGGCTTCTGGTCATTCCTAGGATATCTAAGTCCACTAAAGGAGGGAGGGCGTTCTCGCATTTAGCTCCTAAACTCTGGAATAGCCTTCCTGATATTGTACGAGCCTCAGACTCGCTGTCCCAGTTTAAAACTAGATTAAAGACGCATCTCTTTAACCAAGCATTCACTTAATGCTTAACCTTTGATACTGCTGAATCGGTTCGAATGCATTAACATTATGAACATCAGCTATGCTAATTATTTCCCATCTGCCTTTCTGCTGTTATCTCGGGACGCTAGTCCCGAGGTAAATAGCGTTCGTCAGCTCCAGTTTGTATCCAGCCTCTCACGGAGACTTCAGATGCCCCAACGCCTGTGAAGAGACGACTCGACGCCTGTGAAGAGACGACTCAAAGCCGGCGATATGTTATGCCATAAATTAATACTTGATTAACTAACTGTATTTTTCTATGTACATTTCCGAAATGCAATTTCTGTAAAGCTGCTTTGAGACAATGTGTATTGTGAAAAGCGCTATACAAATAAATTTGAATTGAATTGAATTGAATTGAATGTTCATGCCGCAAAATCTTCATATTTCCACAACAAGATCAACTCCGCCTCTAACACACGAACACTTTTCAAGACATTCAACTCTCTCCTCTGTCCACCTCCACCACCACCCACCTCCTCGCCAACTGCTGATGATTTTGCTAACTTCTTCACTAACAAAACAACAACCATTAGCAGTCAGTTCTCTCCTCCACACACACAGGAACCTAGTTCAACCTCTCCCACAACCAATAACCTTCTCTCCTCCTTCTCTCCTCTAAACGAGGAAGAAGTATCTAAACTTCTCCTCTCCAGTCATCCTACCACCTGCCCTCTAGACCCCATCCCCTCACACCTTCTTCAAGCCATCTCTCCCACACTTCTACCAGCACTCACACACATCATCAACTCATCCCTCCATACTGGCATTTTTCCTACAGTATTTAAGCAGGCTCTGGTAACCCCACTGCTTAAAAAACCAACTTTAAACACATCACTTCTAGAGAATTACAGACCTGTCTCTCTCCTACCTTTCATTGCAAAAACACTTGAAAGAGTTGTTTTCAACCAAGTATCATCTTTCCTGTCTCTGAATAACCAGCTGGATGTTAACCAATCTGGCTTCAAGAAAGGGCATTCGACCGAGACCGCATTACTTTCAGTCACAGAAGCCCTGCGGATCGCCAAAGCTGCTTCCAAATCATCAGTTCTCATTCTCCTAGACCTGTCTGCTGCCTTCGACACTGTGAATCATCAGATCCTTCTGTGCACCCTCTCATCACTGGGCATCACTGGATCTTCCCTCCACTGGTTTGAGTCCTATCTCACAGGTAGGTCCTTCAGGGTCGCATGGAGAGGCGAGGTATCCAAAGTACATCGACTGACCACAGGGGTTCCCCAGGGGTCAGTCCTTGGACCCCTCCTCTTCTCCATTTACACCACATCACTGGGACCCATCATACAGGCACATGGTTTCTCTTACCATTGCTATGCTGATGACACTCAGCTCTACCTCTCATTTCAACCAGACGATCCCACAGTAGCTGCACGTATCTCTAGCTGTCTGGCGGACATCTCGGCATGGATGAAGGAACATCACCTGCAGCTCAATCTGGCAAAGACTGAGCTTCTCGTTCTCCCTGCCAATCCGTCTCTACAGCACGACTTGACTATCCAGTTAGACTCATCCTCAATCACCCCATCAAGGTCAGTCAGAAATCTTGGAGTAATCTTTGATGACCAGCTAACCTTCACAGACCACATTTCAAAGACAGCTCGATCATGCAGGTTTGCAATGCACAACATCAGGAAGATCAGGCCTTTCCTAACTGAGCATGCAACACAACTTCTTGTACAGGCCCTGGTTATTTCTAGGCTTGATTACTGCAATGCTCTTCGAGCTGGTCTTCCATCATGTGCAACTAAACCCTTACAATTGATCCAGAATGCTGCTGCTCGTCTTGTATTCAACGAGCCCAAAAGGGCCCACGTCACTCCGCTGTTCATCTCCCTGCATTGGCTACCACTCGCTGCTCGAATCAAGTTCAAGGCGCTGACATTTGCTTACAGATTGTCCACCGGCTCAGCCCCCTCCTACTTTCACTCGCTCCTACGGGTCTACATCCCTACCAGAAGCCTACGATCGGCCAAGGAGCGACGGCTCGTGGTGCCTGCACAGCGAGGCACAAAATCACTGTCCAGAACATTCTCATTCACGGTACCATACTGGTGGAATGACCTACCCACCCTCGTCCGTAATGCAGAATCCCTGACAGCATTCAAAAGACAACTGAAAACTCATCTCTTCCGTGAGCACTTAACATAAAAAAATAAAATAAAAAAAAACCTTTCTCTTGAAATCTTCGCTTGTCTGGTTTATGCTACTCTGAGCAATGTTTGAACTTTGTATTCTGAGCACTTCTTGCGTTGTTTTTGCCTCTCCACGATGACTCGCTTGGTTTAATCCTCAAATGTAAGTCGCTTTGGATAAAAGCGTCTGCTAAATGACTAAATGTAAATGTAAATTACATCCAGTTTATTAGCAACACTGTGCACGAGCGTGAATCCTGCGATATCCATCATTGATCTCGCAGGTGTCAGATCCACTGCGAGAAGAGAGAACTGTCCGGATTGCCTGCGCTTTTTTCACTCCTCCTCTCACTGCAGCCGCCTACTCTCGACTACACTTCAGGCAAGGCAAGGCGCATCTCAAACAAGCCTAATGTCATGCGATATATCGCCCAGCCCTAGCTAACAGTATTTCCAAGCTTTAATGCAGTGGGCAACTGGGAGGAGATACTCTTATTCTCCATAACCTTTAAAGTGTCCCAGAACTTTTTGGAATTTGTACCACAGGATTAAAGTTTCTGTTTAAAAAAAAATAGCCTTTGCTTTTCTACCCAGCGGGCACCTTGACGTCAATTTAACATCAATATGACATCAAACATTATGTCAAAATGACGTCACAAAATAGGTCAAAAATGAAAGTCATATTGACGTCAAAGTGTCAATGTCAATTTGATGTCAAAATTTTTACCTCTGCTGATGTCATTTTGATGTTATTTTGATGTCATGCTTTGTTTTGTATTTGATGTCAATTCTACATCTATTTGATGTCAGGGTGTCATGATGTTGATGTCATTTTAATCCATTATTGAAGACACCTGATGTTAACAAGCAGAATCACCACAGGAGAAAATAATAATTTTAAGCCACCATTTTGGTGATCAATGTTTGCTTTAGTTGGGCTCTTGACCCTAAAGTTTTTAACTTTAGATTTTGTTTGGCTGCTGAAACTGAGTGGTGAACAGTCAGATGAACAAAGAGTAAAGGTGATCTGATGGAGTTGGTTATGTTTTGACATAACCATCATTTGACCTAAATCACTAAACTCATTTAGAGACTAATTTCTGACTTAGATTTTTATCTGAAATTACAGTATTCTACAGCACATGATCATAAATGTTTTATTTAATCAAAAGGATTTCCTATAAGTTGTTCTGATAGATAGATAAATATTTATTTCAGGTATTAATGTCTATATAAAATAATTTTTCAAAGTCTTCTGGTCAGAACAAGTTTTAAGAAATATTTTGGATTATATTAAAAATGCAGATGCTTGTTTGCTACATATTCACAATGCAGATGCTTGTTTGCTACATATTCACAGTGTTACTGTATTTAACAAGTTAAAGACACTCTAAATGACTTCAGTAATTCAGATCAAGTGATGATTATGTCAAAACATAACCAACCCCACCTAATCACATTTTCTCAATGTTCGTCTGACAGTAATAACTCAATTACATCAGCCAAACAAAATTTAAATATTAATAGTTTAAGGGTCAAGAGCCCAACTAAAGCAAACATTGATAACCAAAATGGTGGCTTAATTTTTATTTTCTCCTTTGGTGATTCTGCTTGTTAACATCAGGTGTCTTCAATAATGGATTAAAATGACATCAACATCATGACGTCAAATAAATGCTGAATTGACATCAAATACAAAGAAAGCATGACATCAAAATAACATCAAAATGATATCAGCAGAGGTAAAAATCTTGACATCAAATTGACATCGACACTTTGACATCAATATGACTTTCATTTTGACATATTTCATGACGTCATTTTGACAATGTTTGATGTCATATTGATGTTAAATTGACGTCAAGGTGCCTGCTAGGGCTGGGCGATATATCGCATGACATTGTTATGCGCATCTCGTCAGTAAAGCTGGTTCCTTGATTAGTAGTAAATCGCCTTCACCTGTTTTCAGATGGAGCGGCATTTACTACAAAGAGCCGTAGTTAACTGACAAGCTGAGCCATATCGCATCAATATCGCGGACGTATCGCCAGCGATAATTAATGCGATATGGCTCAGCCTGTCAGTTAACTACGGCTCTTTGTACACAGCAAAAACTCCAGTGTTAAATTAACACTCCTGGGAGTGTATATGAGTCCACTCAAGAGTGTTAAAGTTAAGGAGATAATTAAGTGATTAATTTAGTGATGATTGAGCATTATTGAAGACACCTGAAGAATCACTGAAGGAGAAAATCTAAAATTGTAAGCCACCGTTGTGGCGATCAGTGTTTGCTTTACTTGGGCTCTTGACCCTTATATTATTAACTTTAGATTTTGTTTGGCTGTTGTATCTGAGTTATAACTGCCAGATGAACAAAGAAAAAAAGTGATCTGATAGTGTGATATTATGACAATCATCATTTGAACTTTATGTTTTTGATTTATATTGTTGGTTACAGCATAACTGTGATTCTGCATAAATATCCAGAATTTTAGCTATAATATAAAGGATTTATAAAAAGTTGTTTTCTAAAAAAAAATTTCTCATTAGGCACACACAGAAGTCAAGATTCAGTCTATGCATCTCAACAATGGTGACGAGCAGAATATTCAATTAGGAAAAGTAAATTACATAGAAAATTCAGGTCATAATTTATTCATATCCCAATGCATGATGGGAGCCATTAATGAGTTGTGATTGGTGGCAGCCACTGCAACATGCTTTATTATTGTCACCATTGTTGAGATTCACAGGCTGATTATTGATGTCTGTGTTTCTAAATAAATTAATTTGAAAGTGTTTTGATCAGAACAATGTTTATTAAATATTTTGGATAATAAGAAGCATACATATACTCATATGTGCTCTAAAATCACAAAGTTGTTGCCAATAAGTTAAACCAAACTATCTCAATAAGATTCATTTTCAGATCACAGCATGATTATGCCAGAACATAACCGTTCATTTGACTGTTATAATTGAATAACAGCAGACAAGCATATTTAAAGTGAATGTGTAATAGAGTTGTGACGTTCGTGAACGAACCGATTCTTTTGAACGGCTCATAAACATGAACGATGGGAGCCGAGTCACGGCTGGAGGGGAGCCGTTCTTTCTGTCGTTCTTTTTTTCCTATGCGTGTTTCACACAGATGCACACAAATTAGCTCCTCAGTTATAGGGGAAGGGGCGCACCCAGCGCAGGGGTACTACTGCCTAACAGCATGATGATAGTAGTTGTGCATGCGCGCCCATCCTTTACGTGAGTACTCCAATGGAAAAAAAAACCTACGTGCCTTTGTCATTGGGTAGGAGCGGAGCCAATGACTTGTGCGCGCTGCCGTCAAGCTGGCTTCTTAAAACTGACTAAATATTTAAAAAGAGCCAAAAGAGATTTTTTAATCAAAATGTTCTTGTGTGATAACAATGTTCTTGTGTGGAAGTGTTACTGTTTGTAGTAAAAGCTGTTTTGCACAGAAATTCATTGCAGCCGGCTTTGTTTTTTATGTTTATTTGTGAGTAGGTATTGTATGAATAACATAAGTCAACATAGCTTTACACATACACACACTTTGTACTAAAGGTGAATCCAAAATAGTGATGTCACTTTCTAAACAGAGGGATGTTGTGCAACCCTATGGTATATAGTCCACACATGACAAATGAGGTAATAATCTATATTTCAGAAAAATTCAAACTCAGATATTGGTGTGTGATATCTGAGTTTAAATTATTTGCCTACAAATCTCACCTCATCATTCCTCCCAGTGATTATTTCCAGGATAAACTGAGATGCCCTCAAGCTGGCTTCTTAAAACTGATTAAATATTTAAAAAGAGCCAAAAGAGCCGTTCTTTTGAACGGCTCTTTGTAAGGAACGGATCGCCAAGATCCGGATCCCCTCAAAGAGCCATAAATCCCATCACTAATGTGTAAAGGTTAATAGCCCATCTAAAGCAAACACTGATCACCATAACGGTTGCTTACAATTTGAGATTTTCTCCTTCAGTGATTCTGCTTGTTCACATCAGGTGTCTTCAATAATGCTCAAACATCACTAAATTAATCACTTAATTATCTCATTAACTTTAACACACTTGAGTGTTAATTTAACACTGGAGTAAGTGCTGTGTAGTAAATGCCGCTCCATCTGAAAGCAGGTGAAGGTGATTTACTACTAATCAAGGAACCGGCTTTACTGACGAGATGCGCATAACAATATCGTGCGATATATCGCCCAGCCCTAGTGCCCGCTGGGTAACTGATTGTGTATATTTGTTCCTTGTTTCCCTAAAAAGTTGCATATCGCGGGGACTTTTTGATGCTAGTGCAGTGTGCCACAAGATATTTTTATGTTGATTAAGAGCAGCTAAATCTGGGGTGAACCAAGGGCTAAATCTATTCTTATTTCTCAGTTTTTTAAAAGGAGCATGCTTATTTAATATGGTGAGAAAAGTGCTCTTTAAGAAAAATCAGCCATCATCTACTGACGGGATAAGATCAATATCCTTCCAGGACAACCGAGACAACTCGAATAAAAAAGCCTGTTCACAGAAATATTTTAAGGAACGTTTGACAATGAAAAGGGGTGATCGTTTGACCGTAAACCCATTTCGAACACAGGCAATTAAGCAATGATCGCTCAGATCCTGGTCGAAGACAGAGGAGGTATAATTGTGGGGCATGTTAGTCAGAATTATATCAATGATAGTACCCGCATTTACGGATTTAGGTTTGTACCTTGTAGGTTCATTAATGATTTGTATAAGATTGAGAGCATCTATCCTGGATTGAAGAGCAGACGGTGCGTTAAGCATATCCCAGTTTAAATCACCTAACAACACAAACTCTGAAGAAAGATGAGGGGCGATCAATTCACATATAGCATCCAGAGCATGGCTGGGAGCTGAGGGAGGTCTGTAACAGGCAGCAACAGTGAGCGACTTATTTCTTGAGAGATGGATTTTTAAGAGTAGAAGCTCAAACTGTTTGGGCACAGACTTGGACAATATGACAGAACTCTGTAAGTTATCTCTGCAATAGATTACAACTCCGCCTCCCTTGGTAGTTCTATCGTGGCGAAAAATGTGGGTTGTGGACACATCGTAGGCCTATAGCTGAATTAGACAAGAAATCCACTTTAGTTTTTGTAAAAACTTTGACCTGTAAGGTACTACGTGGAGCCATGGAATCATTTTTATTTATTTATTTATTTATATATTTTATTACTTTTTTTAATTCATGCTTTTAGCAGGGCTTTTATCCAAAATGACTTACGTACAATGCAATGTACTTTTTACATGATTACCAGTTCCACTCCTAAGGACATACAGAGGCCTCATTGGACCTCACATAACAGTGCCACATTAGACAATACATAGACAGGCCTCATTGGACCTCACATAACAGTGCCAAATTAGACCATAGATAGACAGGCCTCATTGGACCTCACATAACAGTGCCAAATTAGACCATAGATAGACAGGCCTCATTGGACCTCACAGAACAGTGCCAAATTAGACCATAGATAGACAGGCCTCATTGGACCTCACATAACAGTGCCACATTAGGCCATACATAGACAGGCCTCATTGGACCTCACATAACAGTGTCACATTAGACAATACATAGACAGGCCTCATTGGACCTCACATAACAGTGCCACATTAGGCCATACATAGACAGGCCTCATTGGACCTCACATAACAGTGCCAAATTAGACCATAGATAGACAGGCCTCATTGGACCTCACATAACAGTGCCACATTAGGCCATACATAGACAGGCCTCATTGGACCTCACATAACAGTGCCACATTAGGCCATACATAGACAGGCCTCATTGGACCTCACATAACAGTGCCACATTAGGCCATACATAGACAGGCCTTATTGGACCTCACATAACAGTGCCACATTAGGCCATACATAGACAGGCCTCATTGGACCTCACATAACAGTGCCACATTAGGCCATACATAGACAGGCCTCATTGGACCTCACATAACAGTGTCACATTAGGTCATACATAGACAGGCCTCATTGGACCTCACATAACAGTGCCACATTAGGCCATACATAGACAGGCCTTATTGGACCTCACATAACAGTGCCACATTAGGCCATACATAGACAGGCCTCATTGGACCTCACATAACAGTGCCACATCAGGTCATACATAGACAGGCCTCATTGGACCTCACATAACAGTGCCACATTAGGCCATACATAGACAGGCCTCATTGGACCTCACATAACAGTGTCACATTAGGCCATACATAGACAGGCCTCATTGGACCTCACATAACAGTGTCACATTAGGCCATACATAGACAGGCCTCATTGGACCTCACATAACAGTGCCACATTAGGCCATACATAGACAGGCCTCATTGGACCTCACATAACAGTGTCACATTAGACCATAGATAGACAGGCCTCATTGGACCTCACATAACAGTGCCACATTAGGCCATACATAGACAGGCCTCATTGGACCTCACATAACAGTGTCACATTAGGTCATACATAGACAGGCCTCATTGGACCTCACATAACAGTGCCACATTAGGCCATACATAGACAGGCCTTATTGGACCTCACATAACAGTGCCACATTAGGCCATACATAGACAGGCCTCATTGGACCTCACATAACAGTGCCACATCAGGTCATACATAGACAGGCCTCATTGGACCTCACATAACAGTGCCACATTAGGCCATACATAGACAGGCCTCATTGGACCTCAC
Organism: Siphateles boraxobius; assembly: GCF_051911475.1. NCBI lineage: Eukaryota > Metazoa > Chordata > Actinopteri > Cypriniformes > Leuciscidae > Siphateles > Siphateles boraxobius. Next base: position 1,400,029 of record NW_027509180.1, read on the forward strand.
ATAACAGTGTCACATTAGGCCATACATAGACAGGCCTCATTGGACCTCACATAACAGTGTCACATTAGGCCATACATAGACAGGCCTCATTGGACCTCACATAACAGTGTCACATTAGGCCATACATAGACAGGCCTCATTGGACCTCACATAACAGTGTCACATTAGGTCATACATAGACAGGCCTCATTGGACCTCACATAACAGTGCCACATTAGGCCATACATAGACAGGCCTCATTGGACCTCACATAACAGTGTCACATTAGGCCATACATAGACAGGCCTCATTGGACCTCACATAACAGTGCCACATTAGGCCATAAATAGACAGGCCTCATTGGACCTCACATAACAGTGCCACATTAGGTCATACATAGACAGGCCTTATTGGACCTCACATAACAGTGTCACATTAGGCCATACATAGACAGGCCTTATTGGACCTCACATAACAGTGTCACATTAGGTCATACATAGACAGGCCTCATTGGACCTCACATAACAGTGTCACATTAGGCCATACATAGACAGGCCTCATTGGACCACACATAACAGTGTCACATTAGGCCATACATAGACAGGCCTCATTGGACCTCACATAACAGTGCCACATTAGGCCATACATAGACAGGCCTCATTGGACCTCACATAACAGTGTCACATTAGGCCATACATAGACAGGCCTCATTGGACCTCACATAACAGTGCCACATTAGGCCATACATAGACAGGCCTCATTGGACCTCACATAACAGTGCCACATTAGGCCATACATAGACAGGCCTTATTGGACCTCACATAACAGTGTCACATTAGGTCATACATAGACAGGCCTCATTGGACCTCACATAACAGTGTCACATTAGGCCATACATAGACAGGCCTCATTGGACCTCACATAACAGTGTCACATTAGGTCATACATAGACAGGCCTCATTGGACCTCACATAACAGTGCCACATTAGGCCATACATAGACAGGCCTCATTGGACCTCACATAACAGTGCCACATTAGGCCATACATAGACAGGCCTCATTGGACCTCACAGAACAGTGTCACATTAGGCCATACATAGACAGGCCTCATTGGACCTCACATAACAGTGTCACATTAGGCCATACATAGACAGGCCTCATTGGACCTCACAAAACAGTACCACATTTTACCATACATAGACAGCAAAATCCCCAGTGTTAAATTAACACTCCTCGGTGTACATATAGGTCCAACAACAGGGTGTTAAAAATGAACATTGAAGCAGTGTTAAAGTTAATGAGATAATTAAGTGATTCATTAAGGGATGATTGCCATAAGTGGGGGCACCTAATGTTACTAAAAAGATTCACTGAAGGAAAGAGAAACAACAAGAACATCTGACTTCAAACTAGGGCTGCACGATTAATCGCACGATGTTGTTATGCGCATCTAATCAGTAAAGCCGGTTCCTTGATTAGTAGTAAATCGCCCTCACCTGCTTTCAGATGGACGATATGATGCAGATATGAGTGTTAAATTAACACTCAAGAGTGTTAAAGTTAATGAGATAATTAAGTGATTAATTTAGTGATCATTGAGCATTATTGAAGACACCTGATGATAACAAGCAGAATCACTGAAGGAGAAAATCTAAAATTGTAAGCCACCGTTATGGCGATCAGTGTTTGCTTTAGTTGGGCTCTTGATCCTTATACTTTAAGTTTAAATTTTGTTTGTCGGCTGTTATTGATTAATTACAGTCAAACGAACAAAGACAAGTGTGATCTGATAGTGTTGGTTATGTTTTGGCATAATCATGCTGTGATCTGAAAAATGAAACTCATTCAGATGATCTGGTTTAACTTGATAGCAACAGTTTAGTGATTTTACAGTATATGATAATTGTATTTTTCTTATAATCCAAAACGTTTAATAAAAAATGTCCTGATCAAATCACTTTCAAATGCATTTATTTAGAAACACAGACATCAATAATCAGCCTGTGAATCTCAACCGTGGTGACAATAATAATCCTTGTTGCCACCAATCACAACTCATTAATGGCTCCCATCATGCATTTTAATTATAAATTATGATCTGAATTGTCTATGTAATTTACTTTTCCTAATTGAATATTCTGCTCGTCACCATTGTTGAGATGCATTGACTGAATCTTTATATCTGTGTGTGCCTTTTTTTTTTAAAAACTTTTAAGAACTCATTTATATTATATCTCAAATTCTGGATATTTATGCAGAATCTCAGTTATGCTGTAACCAACAACATAAATCACAAACGTTTAGTTGAAATGATAAATGTCATAATATAACCAACACCATTAGATCAACTTTTTTCTTTGTTCATCTGGCAGGTATAACTCAGATACAACAGCTGAACAAAATCTAAAATGAAAATATAAGGATCAAGAGCCCAACTAAAGCAACCACTCATCTCCATAATGGTGACCTGAAATTCCGGTTTTCTCCTTCAGTGATTCTTCAGGTGTCTTCAATAATGCTCAATGATCACTTAATTAATCACTTAAATATCTCATAAACTTTAACACTCTTGAGTGTGGACTCATATACACTCCCAGGTGTGTTAATTTAACACTGAGTTTTTGCTGTGTACAAAGAGCCGTAGTTAACTGACAAGCTGAGCCATATCGCATTAAATATCGTTGGCGATACGTCCGCGATATTGATGCGATATGGCTCAGCTTGTCAGTGAACTACGGCTCTTTGTAGTAAATGCCGCTCCATCTGAAAGCAGGTGAAGGTGATTTACTACTAATCAAGGAACCGGCTTTACTGATTAGATGCGCATAACAACATTGTGCGATTAATCTTGCAGCCCTACTTCAAACCATTAAACATTATTGCTTTTATTATTACCAGTTTGTTATACCAGAAAGCTTTCATATCACACACATACATCAAGAATCAACATATGAATCTCAACAATGGTGACAATGACACAAATGCTTCATGTTGCAGTGCATGATGGGAGCCACCAATCAAAACACATCCATGGCTCCCATCATGCATTGCAGTATGAATAAATTAAGCAGCTGAATTTTCCTGTAATTTTCATTGTTTTTTCCTTTTTGCTCTTATTTTGCTATGGTTTTGCTATGACTTTAGTAGCTGGTTTTGTGATGTTCAGGGTTGATCTGTTTGTCACTAGTTTGTTTATTGTCAATATTTTGTAAGTTTGTAAGTCGTTATGTTAGTCTGGCTTCAGAAAGGTACTAAAAGAACGCGTGTGCTAGAGCCAGACACATCAACAGTTCTCTTACGAGAGTATCTCTCGTACTGCGTAATATCTTACGCTATGGGGATAACCTCTTTTCCACGAGATATTGAAGCCAAAAATTATCCTTTAATTTTGATTAATGTAAAACGCTGTGCGGCAGCGTGCAGACATAGGCAAGACGGCTCGCGCGCCTATTGGCTGCCCTGCGGCAACAGCAGCAAGCCTATCGAGAGAGGCCCTGCGTGACGTGACATCCAATGGGGGTGCTTCGCGCCCATTTCGTCGCGTCCCGCCAGAATAGGCGTGGCCTTGGCCTATAAATATGCTCGACAGGCTGATACAAACTGATTTTCAACTCCTCAGCGAAGCACTACTGCATCGCTGGATCCGGAGTGAGAAGCCGCGCCGTCTGATTGTAAGCCTTCTGCGGGACGAGCCTTCGAGCCTGAAGTCGCTGGCCTACACCTCGCCGCCTTCAGCCGCCGTACCTGCTACGCTTTCCGGCGTTCATATCCTTTTCACTGCTGAGTGTGTTCGCCGCTGCGACTCACACTCTATCTCTGTTTTGTATCTGTTCTAAAAGAGCAAGCGTCTTTTTGAAGACGCTTCGTTCCTGTGGAACTATTGCCATGGTGACTCTGAGGACTTGCCTGGCATTTTCTCTCCGAGTCTGCACTCCCGCCCGCTGTAGTGCCGCGCCGCAAAGCGCCGTATTCAGCGGGTCCTCGAGCCTTCTCCAGCCCGTGAAAGCTCGCCGGTTCGCCCGCCAGCTTCACCAGCTTCAATCGAGTCGCTCACTGACGGACAACGGCCGCCGCGCGCCGCCGCTTCCGCCATTAGTGATGACAAGATAGCTGCATCGGTAGAGGAGGCCAGCTATTGCCATGGTGAGTGAGACTCCCGCCCGCTGTAGTGCCGCGCCGCAAAGCGCCGTGCTCAGCGGGTCCCCGATCCTTCTCCAGCCGTGAAAGCTCGCCGGTTCGCCCGCCAGCTTCACCAGCTTCAATCGAGTCGCTCACTGACGGACAACGGCCGCCGCGCGCCGCCGCTTCCGCCATTAATGACGACGAGATAGCTGCATCTGTAGAGGAGGCCAGCTGCTATATCCCCGCGTCGGACAGTGAGTATTGGGCGAGCTCTGTGGATCTCCCCCTTCTGCCCGCGAGTCGTCAGGGAAACGGGCCAGCATTAAACCGCGGCTAGCTTTCTTTACGTTATAAGAAAGCTACCCCGCCCCCCGTGGGCATGCGTCATCGGCGAAATGAGGATAGAGTGTATTTTTAGTCCCGCCGAGGCCGGACCAATCTCCATTTCTCAAACATTTCTCAGTTCCTCTTAGTTTGAGCGGCTGAAAATGTCAATATTGCAGCAATGAGCCTGTTGTATAACACGCACGCATGCAAACAAACGCCAACACACACAAAACTGTGATGACGCTCTATTATGTGCTCGAGCTATTTTAAGCTTTTGTTGTTTCCCCCTGTGGTTCAGTGGCGAAACCTACAGCCATCGCACGGGAGACCCGTGTTCGGTCCCAGCTCTCGCAGCAGATAAAATTTAGTCTCGCCGCGGCCAGACTTGCACTGATACTTTTCGCTCGTTCAGTTCCAAGAAAATGTGACTGTTCCAGTGTATTTTGCAGTAAACAAGCCGGTACCATGGCCCGCTTGCCTGCACACAAATGCTGTTTCCACGGCGACCCAGAAAAATCATATAAGCAATGTATTGTCTGGTATTCCGGCCACAGCCGATGGTGTTTTGAGTGTAATAAAAATGCCCACAGCCCAGTGTTCATTTCTACACACAAACACAGTGCAGGGCTCGCACATATGAAATCGACTCATGTCAATTGTGCATTAAATGTGGTGAACGTGCCCACAACCCAGTGCCCACAAACACTACACACTGCATGTGCCACGTTTTCTGTAAAACGAAACCAACACACATACAGTCAGCTAAGACCCACGGTGTTTAAGTCTCGCCGCGGCCAGACTCCACCGAAACCTCTCGCTCGTTCAGTTCCAAACAATGTGACTGTTCCAGTGTATTTCGCAGTAAACAAGCCGGTACCACAGCCCGCTTGCCTGCACATTAACGCCATTTTTACGGCGACCCAGATAAATCCAATAAAGAGTGTATTTTCTGGTGTCCCGGCCATAGCCGATGGTGTTATGAGTGTTGTAAGAATGCCCACGTCACAGTGCCCATTCCCACACACAGACACAGCCCGCCACAGTTCAGGGCTAGCACAAATAAAATCGACTCGCAAACGTAGTGAATGTGCCCACGACACAGTGCCCACAAACACTACACAGTGCGTGTCCCACGGTTTCTGTAAAAACGAAACCAACACATATTCAGTCAGCGCAAGCCAACGGTGTTTTCAGTGCAGTAAATGTGCCCGCTGTCCCGCGCCCACATTCACTCACAGACACGCTGAACCCTACGGGGTTTGTCCCGCTCGTTCTCTCTCCACAATTTGTCAGAGAAAGCGAGTGCGAACAGGCTGCCCGCCGTGATCGGGCGCGCCCCCCGCCTCGCGCACTTTAAACACAGTGTTCATGTCTCAGCACACCGAAGCTCTGCAGCCGCCGCTGTGCCGCAGCCAGAGCCCGGATATCATTCTGCCTCTAGCTATCCACGCGAATGCATGGGCAATGCTTCCCGGGGTATCAGAATGGGTGTTGAACACTATAAAGAGAGGCTATTCGCTACAGTTCGCTCGACGTCCCCGCCGTTGCACGGCGCGTGTCGAAACCACGGTGGACAATGAAGTATCTCATCTACTCCGAACCGAAATAGCGAAACTACTGAGCAAAGGGGCCATAGAACCTTTATCTCAGGCTCAGAGCGAAGGGGGTGTATACAGCAGATATTTTCTGGTACCGAAAAAAGACGGGGGTCTCAGACCCATTCTAGATCTGCGACAATTGAACAAAGCGTTTCTGAAACGCAAGTTCAAAATGCTGACAACCAGCAAAATCCTCACGCACGTGCGCCAGGGAGACTGGTTCATGTCAATAGATCTGAAAGACGCCTATTTCCAAATACAGATTGCGTCACGTCACAGGCGATTCTTGAGATTCGCCTTCGAGGGCCAGGTATATCAATACACAGTCCTACCGTTCGGCCTGTCTCCAGCACCCTGTATATTCACGAAGTGCATGGACGCGGCTCTCGCACCCCTGAGACTTCAGGGCATGCGAATTTTGAACTACTTGGACGACTGGTTGATTCTAGCTCGATCACGATCAGAGCTCATAGAACACAAGACCGCATTACTCGAGCATCTCGAGAATTTGGGTCTCACAGTCAATTGGGCGAAGAGTTCGCTGTCTCCCAGCCAGAAAATCTCCTTCCTGGGAACAGTGATGGACTTGCTGTCTATGACAGCACGTCTGTCGCCGGAGCGAGGACTGAACATTCAGCGCGCCGTGAAATCCTTCCGCCGCGGCTCTATAGTCCAGCTCAAACGGTTTCAGAAAATGCTGGGCCTCATGGCCTCAGCATCTTCAGTACTTCAGCTGGGCCTGCTTCGCATGCGCCCACTGCAGTTATGGCTGAAATCACGAGTTCCGCCCGGGGCTTGGGCCGCTGGTCTGTTTCGCCTCAGGGTCGACAGGAAATGCGTCTCGGCTCTGAAACCTTGAAAAAAGCCGACTGGTACCAGTCAGGCGTGAGTCTGGGGACTCCCTCGAGTGTGATGGTGGTGTCCACGGACGCCTCCACCTCGGGGTGGGGAGCGCTGCTCGAGGGCAGACCGTTCTTGGGCCAGTGGTCAGAACGGGAGAAGCTCCTACACATAAACTGTCTAGAAATGCTGGCAGTAGACAACGCGCTAAGGCGTTTTTGTCCCCAGATAAAAGGCCGCCACGTCTTAGTCCGGTCGGACAACATGTCAGTGGTGGCGTACATAAATCACCAGGGCGGCGTCAGGTCCCGAAGCCTTTACAGGCTGACGAAACGCTTCCCTGGGCTGGGCTCAGCACAACCTGCTTTCACTGAAAGCAGCGCATGTGCCTGGTCACCTGAATCTGGGACCAGACAGACTGTCCAGAAACAATGTCCCAGCAGGGGAATGGTCGCTGCACCCGCAGACGATCCAACTGCTGTGGGAGACATTCGGCAGAGCGCAGGTGGACCTGTTCGCGTCCCAGGAAAACGCTCACTGTCCGAACTTTTTCTCCAAGAGCAGGGACGCGCTGGCCCACGTATGGCCCCGACGCCCCCTCTATGCTTTTCCCCCCCGTCTCGCTCCTGCCTCAAGTGCTGGAACGAATCAGGGAAAATGGATGCCCAGTGCTGCTCGTTGCTCCGCTATGGACGAACCAAACCTGGTTCCCAGTCCTGATGCAGCTGGCCAGCACTGCCCCGTGGCCGATACCGGTGAGGAGAGACCTCCTCTCTCAGGCAAAGGGCTCAATTTGGCATCCTCGCCCGGAGTTATGGTCCCTACATGTGTGGGCCATCAACGGGTACCCGCTAACCTCCCGGAGGGAGTGTTAAACACGATCACGCAGGCTAGGGCCCCGTCTACTAGACGGCTCTACTCCTCGAAATGGTCAGTGTTCTCTACCTGGTGTCAAGCTCAGGGCTTTTCACCCGTAGACTGCGGGGTTACGGAAGTGCTCTCCTTCCTTCAGGAGCTGCTGGATAAGGGTAGAACCCCGTCCACGCTCAAAGTATACGTGGCGGCCATAGCAGCGTTTGCAAAACCGACGTCTGGCCAGTCACTGGGGAAGAACGACCTCGTCGTGCGATTCCTCAGGGGAGTTCGGAGGCTGAATCCTTCCAGACCTCCCTCAGTCCCTATGTGGGACCTTTCTACGGTTCTGGAAGCCCTGAAAGGTGCCCCATTCGAGCCAATCCATTTGTCAGACATGAAGCACCTGTCTTTCAAAACGGTATTTCTTGTGGCTCTTGCTTCAATGAAGCAAGTGGGGGAGTTGCAAGCGCTTTCAGTAAGCGCGTCCTGTATTGAGTTTGGGCCTAATGACTCAAAAGTCATACTCAAACCAAGGCACGGGTACGTGCCAAAATCCCTCAACACACCGTTCAGGGCCCAGGTTATTTTCCTGTGCGCCCTCCCGGTGAACAATGAGGAGGCGGATGCTAATCTCCTTTGCCCCGTCAGGCCGCTGAGGGCTTATGTGTCCCGCTCGTCTGTCTTCAGGCAGACCGAGCAGCTCTTTGTTTTGTTTGGCGGACGCTCCAAGGGACTGGCCGCATCAAAACAGAGCCTATCCAGATGGATAGTCGATGCCATAGCGCTGGCTTACACTTCTAAGGGCCTGCAGTGTCCTTTGGGTGTCAGAGCGCACTCCACGAGAGGCGTGGCCTCTTCGTGGGCGTGGTCTAGTGGGATTTCCTTGCATGATATCTGTATGGCGGCGGGCTGGGCCTCGCCGTCTACATTTATAAGGTTCTATAACCTAGAAGTTCCCGCCTTACAGGCCAAGCTGCTGTCGGTCTAGAATTCAGTACTATCTGTCCAGCTGCGCCGGCGCAGAATGCTGAGTTTTGATTGAGTATCGCTCACTGATCGATGGAACAGCTCCATGGGTGTTGAATAGCCCGTATTTTTGCCCAGTTCAGGCTGAACGCGTTCACCCTGTCTGCGGGATATACTGTTGACATAACTAGCTCCTATGGGATGCTATTTCGTGGGGAATGATGCTGGTAGCCTCTCTTCTCCGACTCTCTGTGAGTCTTCGGTGATTATGCACTATATGAGCCCCGGGCTACTGCCCTTGGGACTTTGATGTCGGATCCCAGTACGCACGGCGTCTTACATTGTGTTCCCCATAGCGTAAGATATTACGCAGTACGAGAGATACTCTCGTAAGAGAACGTACTCGGTTACTAACGTAACCTCGGTTCTCTCTAGAGAGGGAACGAGTACTGCGTATCTTGCCGTGCATACAACAGTGCTGGTTCGCTTCAGCGATGAAAACCAGTTTGTATCAGCCTGTCGAGCGTATTTATAGGCCAAGGCCACGCCTATTCTGGCGGGACGCGACGAAATGGGCGCGAAGCACCCCCATTGGATGTCACGTCACGCAGGGCCTCTCTCGATAGGCTTGCTGCTGTTGCCGCAGGGCAGCCAATAGGCGCGCGAGCCGTCTTGCCTATGTCTGCACGCTGCCGCACAGCGTTTTACATTAATCAAAATTAAAGGATAATTTTTGGTTTCAATATCTCGTGGAAAAGAGGTTTTCCCCATAGCGTAAGATATTACGCAGTACTCGTTCCCTCTCTAGAGAGAACCGAGGTTACGTTAGTAACCGAGTACGCTTTTCGCAACCACACATACGACTTGTTTAAATACATTTATGTTGTTAATAAATGACAATCAATTATTGTTGTACCTGCAATATCTCCATGTTTTGTTTTTCACTGTAGAAAACTCGATGTCATGATTGCCAATGCAAGAGAGAGCCGGCGTCCTTTTTTTCATTTTTGTTTTATGTTTAGTTAAAGTAATGTGTTTATTATATTAATAAGATAAAATGAATGGCAATTACATCAGTACTTCAAGTTAAGTTTACACGTGAATGTTTTGACGTACATCAGTGATGTGAAAGAAGTCGAGGAGAACAATAAAATGTAAAGTAAAGCTCAAGTACGAGTCGTCTTTGCAAAGTAAGCAGAATAATGCAACATTATCTCATCAAACTGACTCATATAACACATTTTTAATTTAGGGTAAAATTTCTGCTCATTTCTTGATCTTTTAAAAAAAACTGCTGTTTCAGATTATACTCTCTTTACAGAGGTGTTTTACAGATGCCTAACCCTATTTTTTATTTTCACTCTCTTTGTGATGTTATCCATTTAACCAGAACTGGTTTATCTGGATGAGCTGCAGTTTTTAATTTCTTTGTGAAACACAAGGAAGAAAGCAATACAAGTTTAAACACACTTCATGTGCAGATCACTTACAGATTTCACTTTGAGGGAGAGAGATGATCATAACTTCAGCTGAACATGGACTTGCTTATGTTCATTTCTGTGACCGTGATTCCAGTTATATCGAACGGTATGCACTGGATTATGGGTGACATATGGATTTCTTTACAAAATATTTAATTTATTTTCTTTATAAAATGTTTTATTTGTACCTGAATAGTGAAGAAAATACATATTTCCTCCTTCTGTAAAATCAATGCATGTGTTATAATTAGTAAAAATTAAGAGCATAGATGAATCTCTCCTGTTTTACTTGTCATTTTTAACACGATTTTGGATTTTGCTCAATGTCTTTTTATGAGCTGGGCTAAAATCGTGGAGTATGTGCTTGGCATTGGGTAAAAGGAGAAAAATAGTGAGGACCTCAGTGCTTACTCTTAAACTAAAGTACATCATTTCTGTCAAGACCACTATCGTTAAATACAATTGAATATTAGCATACAGTTAGGATTGATGGTATGGTTCTGTTCTGGGCGAGAACTCCTTGCACTTCCAGTCAGCCTAGCGTGAATAAGAGCAGCAATAACCCCGCTTAGGGGGAACACAACAGAATCAACATGAATGTATGCATGCAGATATTATCATTTCAAGATTTTAAAGTAAAACACATTAATTCAAGATTTTAAAGTAAAACATAATTCAAGAATTTATTCTGATTCGAGGGGAGTCAGAATGCCAGATCCTGAGTGACGAGAGGTGGAGCTGGGAATGGAGGAGGGTAGGGCTGGGCGATATATCGCACGATATTGTTATGCGCATCTCGTCAGTAAAGCCGGTTCCTTGATTAGTAGTAAATCACCTTCACCTGCTTTCAGATGCAACGGCATTTACTACAAAGAGCCGTAGTTAACTGACAAGCTGAGCCATATCGCATCAATATCGCGGACGTATCGCCAGCAATAATTAATGCGATATGGCTCAGCTTGTCAGTTAACTACGGCTCTTTGTACACAGCAAAAACTCCAGTGTTAAATTAACACTCCTGGGAGTGTATATGAGTCCACACTCAAGAGTGTTAAAGTTAATGAGATAATTAAGTGATTAATTTAGTGATGATTGAGCATTATTGAAGACACCTGAAGAATCACTGAAGGAGAAAAACTCAAATTGTAAGCCACCGTTTTGGCGATCATTGTTTGCTTTAGTTGGACTCTTGATCCTTATATTATTAACTTTAGATTTTGTTTGGCTACTTTATCTGAGTTATAACTGCCAGGTGAACAAAGAAAAAAAGTGATCTGATGGTGTTGGTTATATTATGACAATCATCATTTGAACTTTATGTTTTTGATGTATGTTGTTTGTTACCGCATAACTGAGATTCTGCATGAATATCCAGAATTTTAGCTATAATTTAAAGGATTTCTTAAAAGTTGTTTTCTAAAAGAAAAAATCTTTCTTTTAGGCACATGCAGACTTCAAGATTCAGTCAATGCATCTCAACAATGGTGACGAGCAGAATATTCAATTAGGAAAGTAAATTACATAGAAAATTCATATCATAATTTATTCATATCGCAATGCATGATGAGAGCCATTAATGAGTTGTGATTGGTGGCAGCCACTGCAACATGCTTTATTATTGTCACCATTGTTGAGATTCACAGGCTGATTATTGATGTCTGTTTCTAAATAAATTCATTTGAAAGTGTTTTGATCAGAACAAAGTTTATTAAATATTTTGGATTACAAGAAACATACCTATACTCATATGCTCTTAAATCACAAAGTTGTTGGCAATAAGTTAACCCAAACTATCTCAATAAGATTCATTTTCAGATCACAGCATGATTATGCCAGAACACATCCAATACTATCAGATCACACTTTTCTTTGTTCATTTGACTGTTATAATTAAATAACAGCAGACAAACAAATTTAAAGTGAATGTATAAAGGTTAAGAGCCCAACTAAAGCAAACACTTATCGCCATAACGGTTGCTTACAATTTGTGATTTTCGCCTTCAATGATTCTGCTTGTTAACATCAGGTATCTTCAATAATGCTCAACCATCACTAAATTAATCACTTAATTATCTCATTAACTTTAACACTCTTGAGTGTTAATTTAAAGGAGAACTCCGGGCAATTTTTAAGTTAATCTTGATCGTTAGACCTTTGTGAGTACTGACTATAGAAAAAAAAATGAACCGGATTGGTGCTTGCTACTCGGAGCTGCGACCGCGAATGCCCAGAGCTCCCACCCAGCTAAAACAGCAGTTATGGGGGCATGGACATAAAGAGCGTTTATGAGCCTCTTAACAGACACATCATGCAATTAAAATGTCTGTCCAACATGAACAGGGACCCTACATGTGAACAAGAAACGTTTAGCAACTTAGCCATTGTTTCAACTCACCTAAATAGTCTTTTAGACGGCAAGCTGTAGTCTCGCGCTGCAGTCCCGTGCTGTAGCCGGAAAAGGTAAACAATGTCCAGGTGGGAGGAGCGTTGATCATGTGCGACGAGTTAAGATCAGAGTTGCTTACAAGTGAAGAAGAAATGGTTCGTGTTTGTGCCTTTCCGAATTGTGGCAACAGAATGCGAAAATATAAGAGCTTAAATTTTCATCGTCTTCCTTTCCATGACCTCGAGATTCTGCAGTTGTGGCTAGTTGTACTTCAACTTGATGTGCAAACTCCCGTAGAAGTACTACGCGCTAAAGATTACCGCATTTGCAGCGAATACAATTACAATACAATTACAATTCAAGTCGAAGAAGCTAGTGAAATAATTAAAGCTTTGTAAATAAGACTACAAAAACATTCATGCACATCTCTCCTCATGCCGTGTGCGCCCAAATGGAAGGATAAATAAAGTTTGCATTACCTCCACAGTGGTTGCACCCGTCTTTGTACATGGAATGGCATTTTTCTTCAAACGGCCCCGCTGTGTTGAGTGTGTGTCATCCTTGTCAAAGTGTTCGCTGCAAATGCGGTAATCTTTAGCGCGTAGTACTTCTACGGGAGTTTGCACATCAAGTTGAAGTACAACTAGCCACAACTGCAGAATCTCGAGGTCATGAAAAGGAAGACGATGAAAATTTAAGCTCTTATATTTTCGCATTCTGTTGCCACAATTCGGAAAGGCACAAACACGAACCATTTCTTCTTCACTTGTAAGCAACTCTGATCTTAACTCGTCGCACATGATCAACGCTCCTCCCACCTGGACATTGTTTACCTTTTCCGGCTACAGCACGGGACTGCAGCGCGAGACTACAGCTTGCCGTCTAAAAGACTTTTTAGGTGAGTTGAAACAATGGCTAAGTTGCTAAACGTATCTTGTTTACATGTAGGGTCCCTGTTCATGTTGGACAGACATTTTAATTGCATGATGTGTCTGTTTAGAGGCTCAAAAACGCTCTTTATGTCCATGCCCCCATAACTGCTGTTTTAGCTGGGTGGGAGCTCTGGGCATTTGCGGTCGCAGCTCCGAGTAGCAAGCACCAATCCGGTTCATTTTTTTTTCTATAGTCAGTACTCACAAAGGTCTAACGATCAAGATTAACTTAAAAATTACCCGGAGTTCTCCTTTAACACTGGAGTTTGTGCTGTAGAGTAAATGCCTCTCAATCTGAAAGCAGGTGAAGGCGATTTACTACTAATCAAGGAACCGGCTTTACTGACCAGATGCGCATAACAATATCGTGCGATATATCGCCCAGCCCTAAACTCCAGTGTTAAATTAACACTCAAGAGTGTTAAAGTGAATGAGATAATTAAGTGATTAATTTAGTGATGTTTGAGCATTATTGAAGACACCTGATGTTAACAAGCAGAATCACTGAAGGAGAAAATCACAAATTGTAAGCCACCGTTATGGTGATCAGTGTTTGCTTTAGTTGGGCTCTTGACCCTTATACATGCTCTTTAAATTTGTTTGTCTGCTTTTGTTAAATTATAACAATCAAATGAACGGTTATGTCCTGGCATAATCATGCTGTGATCTGAAAATGAATCTTATTGAGATAGTTTGGTTTAACTTGTTGGTAACAACTTTGTGATTTTAGAGCATATATGAGTATAGGTATGTTTCTTATAATCCAAAATATTTAATAAACATTGTTCTGATCAAAACACTTTCAAATAAATTTATTTAGAAACACACACATATATAATCAGCCTGTGAATCTCAACAATGGTGACAATAATAAAGGATGTTGCAGTCACTGCCACCAATCACAACTCATTAATGGCTCCCATCATGCATTGCGATATGAATAAATTATGATCTGAATTTTCTATGTAATTTACTTTTCCTAATTGAATATTCTGCTCGTCACCATTGTTGAGATGCATTGACTGAATCTTGACGTCTGTGTGTGCCTAACGGGAAGATTTTTTTTTTTAGAAAACAACTTTTAATAAATCCTTTATATTATAGCTAAAATTCTGGATATTTATGCAGAATCACAGTTATGCTGTAACCAAAAACATAAATCAAAAACATAAAGTTCAAATGATGATTGTCATAATATAACCAACACCATCAAATCACTTTTTTCTTTGTTCACCTGTCAATTATAACTCAGATACAACAGCCAAACAAAATCTAAATTTAATAATATAAGGGTCAAGAGCCCAACTAAAGCAAACACTGATCGCCATAACGGTTGCTTACAATTTTAGATTTTCTCCTTCAGTGATTCTGCTTGTTAACATCAGGTGTCTTCAATAATGCTCAAGCATCACTAAATTAATCACTTAATTATCTCATTAGCTTTAGCACTCTTGAGTGTGGACTCATATACACTCGCAGGAGTGTTAATTTAACACTGGAGTTTTTGCTGTGTACAAAGAGTCGTAGTTAACTGACAGGCTGAGCCATATGGCATTAATTGTCGCTGGCGATACGTCCGCGATATTGATGCGATATGGCTCAGCTTGTCAGTTAACTACGGCTCTTTGTAGTAAATGCCGCTCCATCTGAAAGCAGGTGATGGCGATTTACTATACTAATCAAGGAACCGGCTTTACTGACGAGATGCGCATAACAATGTCATGCGATATATCGCCCAGCCCTAGAGGAGGGTAATCAGCTCCTGAGAAACGCCATAGCTGCTGATAATACTGAAGGAGCTTATTAGTTGGGGACATTTACATTTAATTTTATATTTAACAATATTTTTACAACATTATTTTCCTGCTATTTCTGTAAAGCTGCTTTGAAACAATCTGTATTGTAAAAAGCGCTACATAAATAAAGGTGACTTGACTTCACTTACTGTATGTATACAGTGATCGGAGTTGTATTCCTATCAGGATCAGCTGAGAGTCACTGATGTGAGCTTGACTAAGGAGACCTGCCAGAACTGACACTACGCTTACATTTTAAAATACACAAGATAAAAATAGGGATGCAAATTTCAACAGCTAAAAATATCATTATCGAGTTTTGACTACAAAACTAGCTTTATTTCACTTTTCTCTTTCCCCTGTCTATGGGAAAAACATTGTTTTCAGGGTTGACTGTGCGCGGTCCCTCTGGTCCTCTGGTTGCTCCTCTGGGATCTTCACTGGTTCTGCCCTGTTATGTTGATGAACCTTTACTAATGGAGGATCTGAAGGTGGAATGGAGAAGAAAAGACTCAGATACTTTAGTTCATCTGTATGAAGGTGGTGTGAGTCGAGCAGAGGCACAGCCGCAGGATTATCAGGATAGAGCTCATTTCTTCACTGAGGAGATTAAACATGGAAACTTCTCCCTCCGTCTGGATGATCTGAGAGCTGAAGATGAAGGAGAATACACATGTACAGTTCAGAGTCAGCAGGAGTCTGGAGAAACTGAGGTTCAAATAAAAGATGTTGGTGAGTCTGAACTGAAATGGATCTACAGAAATACTTTGACTGTATGTGATATTTACACTGTTTGTTCTTTCAGAGCGTTTGCTAGTCTCAGGATCAGATTGGTCCATATCTGCGTCTGTGGGTGAAGATGTCACTCTGAACTGCTCTGTAGACTCTCACATCACACCTGAAGACTTTGAAGAGGTTTCCTGGAAGAAAACCCATGAAGATGATGAAGATGAAGACATGGTCCTGCTTTACCAAAACAACAAGGCTTTTCCAGATTCATCAGATGAGCGCTACCGAGACCGAGCTGAGTCCTTCACTGCTGAAATCCCCAAAGGAAACTTCGATAAAGGGATTTACATGTGTGAAGACTTTGCTGGTGGAGCTTCAGCCATTGAAATTGTAGTGCTGGAGCAAGAGGGTGAGTCCAATAACTAACACACAACTGTAATTTAGTTATACATTTACATTCAGTTTTATATAAAGTGTCTCTAGGGCTGGGCGATATATCGCCTCACATTGTTATGCGCATCTCGTCAGTAAAGCCGGTTCCTTGATAAGTAGTAAATCGGCTTCACCTGCTTTCAGATGGAGCGGCATTTACTACAAAGAGCCGTAGTTCACTGACAAGCTGAGGCACATCGCATCAATATCGCGGACGTATCGCCAGCAATAATTAATGCGATATGGCTCAGCTTGTCAGTTAACTACGACTCTTTGTACACAGCAAAAACTCCAGTGTTAAATTAACACTCCACTGTCTAAAGTGGACTATCGAAATAAAGTGTTACCGTTATAACTGCCAGATGAACAAAGAAAAAAGTGATCTAATGGTTATATTATGACAATCATCATTTGAACTTTATGTTTGTGATTTATGTTGTTGGTTACAGCATAACTGATTCTGCATAAATATCCAGAATTTTAGATTTAATATAAAGGATTTCTTAAAATTTCTGTAAAAAACAACAACTTTCTTTTAGGCACACACAGACGTCAAGATTCAGTCTATGCATCTCAACAATGGTGACGAGCAGAATATTCAATTAGGAAAAGTAAATTACATAGACAATTCAGTTTATAATTTATTCATACCGCAATGCATGATGGGAGCCATTAATGAGTTGTGATTGGTGGCAGCCACTGTAACATGCATTATTATTGTCACCATTGTTGAGATTCACAGGCTGATTATTAATGTCTGTGTTTCTAAATAAATTATTTTGAAAGTGTTTTGATCAGAACAATGTTTATTAAATATTTTGGATTATAAGAAAAATACTGATAATCATATGATGTAAAATCACAGAGTTGTTGCTAACAAGTTAAACAAAACTATCTCAATAAGTTTCATTTTTCAGATCATAGCATGATTATGCCAAAACATGACCACACTATCAGATCACACTTTTCTTTGTTCATTAGACTGTTATAAACCAATAACAGCAGACAAACAAGTAGAGTTGTGACGTTCGTGAACGAACCGATTCTTTTGAACGGCTCATAAACATGAACGATGGGAGCCGAGTCACGGCTGGAGGGGAGCCGTTCTTTCTGTCGTTCTTTTTTTCCTATGCGTGTTTCACACAGATGCACACAAATTAGCTCCTCAGTTATAGGGGAAGGGGCGCACCCAGCGCAGGGGTACTACTGCCTAACAGCATGATGATAGTAGTTGTGCATGCGCGCCCATCCTTTACGTGAGTACTCCAATGGAAAAAAAAACCTACGTGCCTTTGTCATTGGGTAGGAGCGGAGCCAATGACTTGTGCGCGCTGCCGTCAAGCTGGCTTCTTAAAACTGACTAAATATTTAAAAAGAGCCAAAAGAGATTTTTTAATCAAAATGTTCTTGTGTGATAACAATGTTCTTGTGTGGAAGTGTTACTGTTTGTAGTAAAAGCTGTTTTGCACAGAAATTCATTGCAGCCGGCTTTGTTTTTTATGTTTATTTGTGAGTAGGTATTGTATGAATAACATAAGTCAACATAGCTTTACACATACACACACTTTGTACTAAAGGTGAATCCAAAATAGTGATGTCACTTTCTAAACAGAGGGATGTTGTGCAACCCTATGGTATATAGTCCACACATGACAAATGAGGTAATAATCTATATTTCAGAAAAATTCAAACTCAGATATTGGTGTGTGATATCTGAGTTTAAATTATTTGACTACAAATCTCACCTCATCATTCCTCCCAGTGATTATTTCCAGGATAAACTGAGATGCCCTCAAGCTGGCTTCTTAAAACTGATTAAATATTTAAAAAGAGCCAAAAGAGCCGTTCTTTTGAACGGCTCTTTGTAAGGAACGGATCGCCAAGATCCGGATCCCCTCAAAGAGCCATAAATCCCATCACTACAAACAAGATTTAAGTTGAAAATATAAGGGTCAAGAGCCCAACTAAAGCAAACACTGATCACCATAACGGTGGCTTACAATTTGTGATTTTCTCCTTCAGTGATTCTGCTTGTTAACATCAGGTGTCTTCAATAATGCTCAATCATCACTAAATTAATCACTTAATTATCTCATTAACTTTAACACTCTTGAGTGTTAATTTAACACTGGAGTAAGTGCTGTGTAGTAAATGCCGCTCCATCTGAAAGCAGGTGAAGGTGATTTACTACTAATCAAGGAACCAGCTTTACTGACGAGATGCACATAACAATGTTATGCGATATATCGCCCAGCCCTATTCAGACACAGCTTTTGATGAAATCAACTGAATATAAAAGACATTCCATCTGTGAAGATCTCAGCAGAGGAGGATTAAACAACTCTCAACATACTCTGACTTAATACATTAAAATACATTATGAAAATATTATAAAAATGAATGAAGAAAAATAATACAAAAAAACATTAAACAGTAAAATGTTAGTCTTCAATTCGAATCTTCTGCTTTGTATGCTGTTATGTTTTATGTTTTTGCAATTATTAATATCATGATGATCACTGAGGTATACTGTGTTTCAGGCACCAGTGGAGTGCATCATGTGTTCATCAGTTCTGGTGAAAATGTGCGTCTGTCCTGTAATAATGCTCTTTCTGACTGCAAATCAACTACATGGTCCTTCAGCAGACACTCAGCAGCAGTTGCACTGATTACTGGAGGGATAAAGAATAAAGACACAGAGAGTCATGAGAGACTGAGTCTGGAGTCTGACTGCTCTCTGAACATCAAGAACGTCACAGAAGAAGATCATGGATTATACATCTGCAGACAATATGTGAATGACAGACAACAAGGAACTGATGCACTTGTTTATCTGCATGTTCTTCATGGTAAGTTTATGATTATTCAATTTAAAAAGGGCAGATTCTCCCCACATAGCAACATTGTTTCGGCCCAGATACGGCCCACATCTGGCACTTGTGGAATACAGATCTGGCCCACATGCAGCGTGGAATGACAGCCCTTGGCTCCTGTTTGCCAGATCTGGGCCACAAGCAGGCCATAGCAATGCCACATGTCAGCCAAGAGTAAAGAAATAAACCAGAACTGGACTTTATCTGAGCCACAAAGTCTTTGTATATTAAATATGGCGTCATCTCAACCTTAATAAGCCTGTTAACAAGCAGAATCATTGAAGGAAAGAAGAGAACAGAACAGAAAAAGAGACAAACAGAAACACAAGAACTACAACTGACTTCAAACACAGTCTTAAATGAAATCAACTGAAGAGAAAAGAAGACAATAAATCTGTGAAGATCTCAGCAGAGGAGGATTAAACAACTCCACAAACAGTTTTACCAGCTTCACTTATTACTAACCAGACTGACTTTATTTCTGTCAGACGTCTACACAAGTTTTATTGAGAATTAACTGAGGTTTAACTCTAACGTGTGTCACCATAACAGTGATTTGTGTTTCCATTAGTTGGGCTCTTAACTCTTATTTGATTATTTGTCCTTCTTGACTGCTGTGACAGTGTTTTTGTAAAACTCATTTGCAGCAGCATAGAAAGCTAAAGTGATATGAGATCAGGTCAGGTGATGATTGCCACCTGTTGATGGTTTTGTAATCATCATGAAGTAACCTCAATCAATATCAATTGAATCTAACAGAAAATGTTTAGGGTAAAACATAATAGGACAATTCAGCTGCATAATTTATTAATGTTGCAATGCATGCTGGTAGTTTTGTACTAAGCTGGTACCCAGCATGCATTGCAGCATGGCCCTTTTTATTGTCACCATTGTTGAGATTCATACGATGATCGTTGATGTCTGTGTTTTTCACTGTACACCAATTTAATGTACTCATGGTTGTTAGAATTTTATTGCTGGAATACAGGGTTTGTATCAAAAGTGTATAAATGGATCAATACATTCTGTCGGTTTGATTCAAATGACATCAGAAAATCAGGTTATTTCATGATGATTATAAATCCTTACACAGGTACCCATCATCACCTGATCTCATTTCACTTAAGCTTTCTATGCTGCTGCAAATATGTTTTATAAACACACTGTCACAGCAGCCAAGACAGACAAAAGTTCAAATAAGAGTTAAGAGCCCAACTAATGGAAACACGAATCACTGTTATGGTGACACACGTTAGAGTTAAACCTCAGTTAATTCTCAATAAAACTTTTGTAGACGTCTGACAGAAATAAAGTGAGTCTGGTTAGTAATAAGTGAAGCTGGTAATGCTGTTTGTGGAGTTGTTTAATCCTCCTCTGCTGAGATCTTCACAGATTTAATGTCTTCTTTTCTCTTCAGTTGATTTCATCTAAGACTGTGTCTGAAGTCAGTTGTAGTTCTTGTGTTTCTGCTCGTCTCTTTTTCTGTTCTCTTCTTCTCTTCATTGATTCTGCTTGTTAACAGGCTTATTAAGGCTGAGATGACGCCATATTTAATATACAAAGACTTTGTGGCTCAGATAAAGTCCAGTTCTGGTTTATTTCTTTGCTCTTGGCTGACATGTGGCATTGCTATGGCCTGCTTGTGGCCCAGATCTGGCAAACAGGAGCGGCCCGCCCAAGGGCCGTCATTCCATGCTGCATGTGGGCCAGATCCGCATCCCAGAAGTGCCAGATGTGGGCCGGATCTGGGCCGAAACAATGTTGCTATCTGGGTCCCTTTAAACTCAGATGATGATTGAAGAGTCTGTGATTTGTGTCTTGTGTTCAATTTCAGTGTCTCCATCTTCATCATTATCATCATCATCATTTTCATCACCATCATCATCATCATCATCTTCATCTTCATCATCATCTTCATCATCTTCATCCTCACAGACTGAGATCAGTCCAGGCCGCTCTGTGACTCTCTCCTGTCAGTTGTATTCTGTATTCTCCTGTGATGATTTGGTTCATTATGATGGAGTTGAGCTGTTGTGGGTGAATCAGACTGGTGTTGATCTGAAGACAGACTCCAGATATCAGATATTATTATCATCAGATCAATATCACTGTAATATCACTCTGAATACAACACTCCTGAATGAAGATAACAACAGAGAGTGGAGATGTCAGCTTACTCTCAGAAATCAACTCAAGACCTCAGTCACATACACTGTCAAGTATTCAGGTGAGAAATCAGTCTCATGAATCACTATTAGAAGTTATCCTGTGTGTTAACTAGTTAAAATATAATGGTAATATTGTACATTATGAATAATCTGAACAAACATTCATCTTGACAGCTCAAGCTGATTCAGCGACAGCAGTGAGTCCTTCTACAACAGGTACATGATGATGATGATGCTTTTAAGACATTGATGATGTTATTCACAGAACAACTTTGTCTATCATAATTATATAGAGAATTTGAATGTTACCATATAGACACTCTACCACATTATATATAATACAATAAAATATATAGAGTTGATGAAATATGTCAGTCTTTTTCCTTTTGTTTCTTGGTAGAAGAGCAATAAACAATAAATAAATGACAGGACATTAATCTGCAGTCAGAGGAAGATCAGAATCATTTGAAATCTCATTCGGTGCCGATGACTTTTGTCTTTGTCTGTAATTGTCCCGAATCTGGCCTGTCCGTCTCTGACTCTGTGCTCGATCTCTTCTTCAGTTATAGTGATTTCTGTCGCTGCTCTTCTCTGGCTGATCTGCAGAAAAACAGCTGGTGAGTTTTCAGATTTACTCCTTTATAACAATTAAAACAGTTCAGATGAGCAAAAAAACACACTTTTACAAACGCACTTTTACAAAGCGCATGGATGCAGCACTTTTCCCCCTGAGATAAAAGAGGATGCGCATCCTGAATTACCTCGACGACTGGCTCATCTTGGCCCAGTCGGAGGAATAATTATTTTCACACTGATCTGTGCTCCTCACCTGTTTGACATTCCTAGGAATCAGACTCAATTCAGCCAAGATCTTACTGTCTCCCTCACAGAGAATCTCTTTCCTGGGAGCGGTTCTAGACTAACCCATGAGCGCACTCACACTGTTCAGCGGCTTGCCAATTTGTATAAAGCAGGGGCCTTTTCTTCTCTCAGAACTTCGTAGGACGCTAGGTATCATGACCTCTACATCACCAGTACTTCCGCTGGGCCTGTTACACATGCGTCCCCTCCAGTACTAGCTTGCACATGGCGATCAGGTCACCTCCACGTCAAAGTGGACCACGGCTGCATCAGAGTCCTGGCCCCTTGGAAAGACCCCAATCGTTATCAGATTGAAGTATGCATGCAGTCAAAAAAATGATATGTTGACTTTAATTAACTTTTTTATGTCAACAGGTCCCACATAACTGGGTTACTTTAAACAAACATAATTTGTTCATGTAACTTCAACATCATGGAATTAAGTTATTTTAAGCGACCCAATTAAACTCTGAGCAGAGTGTTAAATGAACACTGAAGCAGTGTTAAAGTTAATGAGATAATTAAGTGATTAATTGAGTGATGATTGAGCATCATTGAAGACACCTGATGTTAACAAGCAGAATCACTGAAGGAGAAAACCGGAATGGTTAAGTCACCATTATGGAGATAAGTAATTGCTTGAGTTGGGCTCTTGACCCTCACATCATTCACTTTAGATGGTGTTCGGCTGTTGTACATGAGTTATAACAGCCAGATGAACAAGTTGAAACTGTGATCTGATGGAGATGGGTGTGTTTTAACAAAATCATTATTTCACAATCATTTGATCTGAATTCATATAGAAATCAATCTCTGATTTTTTTTCTTTTTCAATGAAATTCAAATGAATAAAAAAAATACGAAATTTGTGTGTAGGCACACACAGACATCAATACTTAGCGTATGAATCTCAGCAATGGTGACAAACAGATCACCTCTGAACATAAGCTCATTATTTATGCATGCAGCAATGCATGATGGGAGCCATGAATGAGTTTTGATTGGTGGCACCCAGAATGCACTGCAACATGCTTTATTATTGTCACCATTGTTGAGATTCACAGGCTGATTCTTGATTATTTTTATTATTAATTTGATCATTTGGATTTCATTGAAAAGACTGAAAATGGTAAGCTCTATAATGCCAGTTCTGTGATTCAGGTCAAATTATTGTGAAATAATGATTTTGTTAAAACACAACCAACTCTATCAGATCACCTTTTCTATTAATTCATCTGGCTGTTATAACTCATGTACAGCAGCCAAACACCATCTAAAGGTAATGATGTGAGGGTCAAGAGCCCAACTAAAACACACACTGATCACTGATAAACATTCCGGGTTTTCTCCTTCAGTGGCTGCGTTTACATGGTTCAATCGGAATGAAATCAATCCGATTGATGAATCCGAACACGGTGTTTACATGAACTATAAATAAAGTAATCGGGTTGATGTGCGCGTTTATATGTCACAAGATTCAAATCGGAATTGATTTTTTGACATGCGCACACTGCACGAATATGCCGCTGTTCGCGCATAACTATTCTCCTTTATTGTTCTTTATTTTTTTTAAACAGCAGACTTAATATTTATCCGTCTCTGGTCATGATTTGGAGACGATGAGCATGAACCGTTTTGCCGTGATGCTATTGATCACATAGTAAAACCACGCGCCCAAAACCAGTCGTCCATGGATGATAATCTGAAACAAGCACTGGTGGGTATGTTGTCCTGCTCCACTTCACAGACGCTGAGTGAAATGAGAATTTTTTAATGACGGAACACTCATTTATATTCACTTTATTCAAGAGGAAGAACAGCTTGTTCCGCGCGTCATTCGTCATTACGCTATTTCAACGTCATTGCACATGCGCAGTCCTTTTAGTTTCGGTTTTCAATTCGATCAAGTGTTTACATGTTATCTCGATCGGATTACAAAAGGAGTAAACCACCCCTTTCAATCCGATCGAAATTTCAATAGGATCGAGCTCAATCGGATCGATTAAGGTGTTTACATGAAGGTTTTTTAGTCCGATTGAGCCGTCAATCCGATTATAAGTGTCCATGTAAACGCAGCTAGTGATTCTGCTTGTTAACATCAGGTGTCTTCACTAATGCTCAATCATCACTCAATTATTCACTTAATTATCTCGTTAACTTTAAAACTGCTTCAGTGTTCATTTAACACTCTGCTCAGAGTTTAACTGGGTCAATTAAAATGACTTAATTCCATGATGTTGAAGTTACATGAACAAATTATGTTTGTTTAACGTAACCCAGTTATGTGGGACCTGTTGACATAAAAAGTTAATTAAAGCCAACATATTTTTTTGAGTGTGGGGTTGATCTCGAGAAGGATCTGGTCGAGCATGGAAAAGTGGCTGCAAATCAACTGCATGGAAATAATGACGTTTTTTCTGGCCCTCAAAAGCTTCCTACCAGACCTAATTGGACACCATGTCTTAGTCCGGTCGGACAACATGGTGGTAGTGTCCTAAATAAACCACCAAGGTGGACTCAGGTCACGGCCTACAGGAAAAAATAGCCTACAGGAATATACTGGGAATTAAAAGCGTTCAAAGTCGACACTCAGAGGCTGTTCAAAATCACACCCTCATTCACTATTTCCTACATTAGTTCACTAATATAGTCCACTTGAGTGAAAAGAAGAGAGTGAATAGAGACACTGATGAACACCTTATAAGCAGAATCACTGTAAGACAGAGAAACAAGAACTGAAAAAGAGAAACAACTACAACTGACTTCCAGCCACGCTGAGTGTGAAAAAAGTTTACAAACCTGTTTAACATTATTTCTTTCATACATCTACAAAAGTTATTATTTAGTTGTTGATGTTTTATTAAGTACACTTTCAGAAAATGAAGTACATAATTGTACCTTTAGGGGTACCATGGCTTGTCACTGGGACTGTACCCTCAAGGGTACAGATTTTGTACCCTTGGCATAGGGTACATATTTGTACCCTTGCGCCAAACCTTTTTATTTCCTTTATTTTAAGGTTATTTTAAATAATTAAAGTTTCATTAAAACCTTTAATCAACAACTTTTACATACATTTTTTTTGGCTTAGCAGATTCTGTCTCTTGATATGGTACTGGGCGATATATCGCATCACATTGTTATGCGCATCTCGTCAGTAAAGCCAGTTCCTTGATTAGTAGTAAATCGCCTTCACCTGCTTTCATGAAATTCAGCAATGTTTCTGTAATCAACTTTATTAAATAACAGTGAACTCATATAGTGCATTTCAACATTTTTAACTCTTGCTTAACTCTTACACACACAGACATCAAAAATCAGCATATGAATCTCAACAATGGTGACAATCAAAAGTTTCATGTCGCAATGCATGTTGGGTTCCAGGATAGTATAAAACTCCCAGCATGCATTGCAGCATGAATAAATAAATGAATTATTGCCACCATTGTTGAGATTCATATGCTAATTTTTGACATCTCTGTGTTTCTATAAGACAGCGTTGCTCTTTTTCTTTGGTTGTGCATGATGTGTTAAGTACATCATTGGAACTCATTGCTTTAGTTTCACAGTGATTAGTGAATGATCATGCTATATGATGTTTTTGTCATCATAGTCAATATTACAAACTGCATTCACAAAACATGTCTGTATGAACATGGGTGGTTGGCAAAAACTTAGTTCAAACAGCAAGAGAAAAACTAATGTTGAAATGTCAAGGGTCAGCATCTCAACTAAAGCAAACACTGATCTCTATAATGGTAACTTCAAACCAAACATTTTAAATGAAACATCTCAATAACAACTTCTGTATACGTATGAAAGAAATAAAGTAATACTGGTTAATAATAAGTGTAATAATGTGTGATGGCTGGAAGTCAGTTGTAGGTCTTGTGTTTCTCTATTTTCTGTTCTTGTGTTCCTCTTTCCTTCAGTGATTCTGCTTGTTAACAGCAGGTGTTCATCACTAATGCTCAACAATCACTTACATATTATTCACTTAATTATCTCACTGCAACACTGCGTCAATGTTACTTTTTACTCTTTACTCTTTGTAGTGTGAATTTACCTGTGGCATTGAAAGGGTGAACAGTGTACGATAAAAATACACACCCACGAAATGTATTTTAACAGCAATAAACTGTAAGTTATAAAACAGGTATATACTGGCAACACTGTTGTACAGTTGGTCAGTTGGTCAATTTAAAGCAGTCGGTTTCTGCAATTGAAATTAGTTAACTCAAGTTTTAATTTAGTGTATGTTGCCAGAATTTTACTGTAAAAAAGCCTGGTGAGGTCTAACAGTGTATGTAAGTTTGACTCTCAGATAAATGAACCTCATGCTCTAATAATAATAATCAAACGTTCAAACATTGATGGACAGAATCTGTGCTGTTATTTCAGGATCATAATGATACAGTGACTTATGCTGCCATCAGAGGAAGAGAAGAACCGCAGGATCAACTTTACGCCTCTGTGAACAAGAACAAGACCTTCACAAATAAACATTAATGATGCAGATCATGCCCTTACGGAACAACAATATATGGGAATGTACTGCAAAATATAATGCGATATATTCCATAATACATTTCCATATATGAGAAACTAGTGTTCATATTTTTTAATATATTGCAAAATATGCATTGACCATTTGTCTATTAATACATATTTACATTTTTACATTAAAAATTACATTGTTTCCATTTACAGTTAGTCATTTAGCAGACGTCTTTATCCAAAGCGACTTACAAATGAGGAACACAGCAAGCAAGTCATTGTGAAAAAGGCAAACATAACTTACTTACGATCCTCGGTATATGTTTTGTGTGGAGTTGTTGTTTTGTATATGTGTGCATGGATTGGCTGCCGTTGGAGGAGCCTGATTGGTGGATCTACTGATGCTCCGCTTTAAAAGGGCGGCGCTAACCGAAGATTTTTTTTTTTTTTTAATGCCAAGGTATCAAAAATACAAGTAGCCTACAACAATGTACAAATTACATATGCAGCAGGTTTATTTGTATACTTATGAATTCCACCAATAAATATTTCTTTTTGTATTACTGGGAGTTTCGTTTTGGGTTCATTCTGCCTGCGCGTCGGGTTAGTGCAGTGCGTGCGTGTGACGTCATCAGACCGGGGACTTGCGCCGTGCAAGGTTGACCTCAGTCAGAGTAATGCTGGATTTGACTGAGGTGAGTTCACGTTAGGTTTCTCCGATAATAAAACGGATATATAAGTTGTTATTATCACTTATTTGTTGACTTATCACCGTGTAAGAGTGTATATGATGATGAGTGAATCTTGCAGTAGTCTTAATGAACTACGAGCCGCGATATTGTGTTTTTATATGTTAAATGCAGTTCGGTAGCCGCTGCAGCACGTGGTGAGCTAGCTGTTCGGCAGGCCATTAACATTGTATTGACGTGATGCTATTTTTTTTAGATGCTAACCTAGGGCTGGGCGATATATCGCATCACATTGTTATGTGCATCTCGTCAGTAAAGCCGGTTCCTTGATTAGTAGTAAATCGCCTTCACCTGCTTTCAGATGGAGCGGCATTTACTACAAAGAGCCGTAGTTCACTGACAAGCTGAGCCATATCACATTAATATCGGGGACGTATCGCCAGCAATAATTAATGCGATATGGCTCAGCTTGTCAGTTAACTACGGCTCTTTGTACACAGCAAAAACGATACTCGGTTACTAACGTAACCTCGGTTCTCTCTAGAGAGGGAACGAGTATTGCGTAAGTTTTGCTTACGCTACGGGAAAGATTCATCTTCTCGAGATATTGAAGCCAAAAAATTATCCTTAATTTTGTATTCATTGTCAACGCAGTGCAGCAGCTAGCAGACCTAGAGCAGGCCATCTCGCGTGCTCATTGGCTGCCCTGCGGGCAACTGCTGCAGCCTACCAGTGAGCCCGGCATGACGTCACGCCCAATGAAGGGCGCCCGCGCCTTCATAGCGTCACAGCCCGCCAGAATGGGCGTGGCTTAGCGTATAAAGTAGGGGCTGTAGGCTGACTTCCCTGGTTTTTCGTCGACTGAAGCTAAGTCGCCCGTGGCGCGAGCACGGCCGGTTACGCAATACTCGTTCCCTCTCTAGAGAGAACCGAGGTTACGTTAGTAACCGAGTATCGTTCTCTTATGAGAGGTTCTCTCGTATTGCGTAAGTTTAGCTTACGCTACGGGAACACTTTGTCAACGGCGTGTGCGCCAAGCATCCACCATGAGACCCCGAACTTTCAGGGGAACCCTCTCGTAAGCAGCTGCTATAGCGTCCACTGTCCATCTGGACAGGCTCTGTTTCGAGGAGGCGAGACCCTTGGTGCGCACACCAAACGAAACAAAAAGCTGTTCTGAACGCCTGAAGGAGGCGGAGCGCGTAATGTAAAATCTCAGCGCCCTGACAGGGCAGAGGAGATTCACATCACTTTCAATGTCAGATGCTGGCAGAGCTGTCAGCGAAATAACTTGCGCTCTGAATGGAGTGCCCATCACTTTAGGAACATAGCCATGTCTAGGTCTGAGGATGACTTTAGAGTCATTCGGCCCGAGCTCAAGACACGACGCGCTGACAGACAGCGTGTGCAGGTCCCCCACACGTTTTACTGACGACAGTGCAGTCAGAAAGACAGTTTTCAGTGATAGATATTTCAACCCCACGGAGTCTAGTGGTTCAAATGGAAAGGCTTTCAGGGCCTCGAGGACCAATGAGGGCGCGGGGGGCGCGGCGGGTTCATCCTTCTAGCCCCTCTAAGGAAGCGGATGTCCAACTCATGTCTTCCCAGTGACTGGCCGTGCGTCGATTCTGCGAACGCTGCCACGGCTGCCACGTATACTTTGAGCGTGGATGGGGACCTCCCCTTATCCAACAGCTCTTGTAGGAAGGTGAGCAGATGCGCCACCCCGCATGTCCGTGGGTCCAGACCTCTGTCGGTGCACCATCCGGAGAACACCGACCATTTAGACGCGTAGAGCCTTCTCGTGGAAGGAGCTCTAGACTGCGTGATCGTGTTCATCACTCCTTCTGGCAGGGCAACGAGTATCCGTTGATCAACCATGCGTGCAGAGACCAGCGCTCTGGATGGGGATGCCTGATCGCGCCGCGAGCCTGAGAGAGGAGATCTGCCCTCACCGGAATCGGCCACGGAGCTGTATGTGACAGTCGTGCTAGTTCCGGGAACCAAATCTGATTCTCCCAACGCGGGGCTATGAGGAGCACCGAGTGGCGCGTTTCCCTGATTCTCTTGATCACCTGTGGTAACAGAGAGACCGGAGGGAAAGCATATAGCGGGAGGCTGGGCCAAACCTGGGCCAGCGCGTCCTCGTCCTTCGAGAAGAACATCGGGCATTGAGCGTTGTCTTTTGACGCAAATAGGTCGACTTCCGCTCTGCCGAATAGGCGCCACAGTTTCTGGACCGTTTGGGGGTGCAGGGACCATTCCCCTGGGGGAACATTGTCCCTGGACAGTTTGTCTGGGCTGTCGTTCAAATGGCCAGGCACATGCGCCGCCCTCAGCGAGCGCAGGTGCATCTGAGACCAAATAAGGAGGCATTCCGTCAGATTGCAGAGATTTCTGGATCTGACACCGCCCTGCCGGTTGACATAGGATAACAGACATGTTGTCCGAGCGGACAAGAACATGTTGGTCCTGTATGAACGGGAGGAAGCGCTTCAGCGCGTTCTCGACTGCTATCATTTCCAGACAGTTTATGTGAAAACACTTCTCTTGGTCTGACCACTGGCCGAAGACCGGTCTGCCCTCGAACAGCGCGCCCCAACCCGAGTTGGACGCGTCTGTCGAAATGATTTCCGATAAGAGATGGTTCCCATCATCACCCCCTGCTGGTACCAGTCGGCTACTAACCAGGGCTGCAGAGCCGCTATGCAGGTCTGAGTCACTCTGATTTTCTGGCCGCCAGAAACCCAAGCTCGGCGGGACGCGCGAGCATTCAGCCAGCGTTGGAGCGGGCGCATGCGCAGTAGGCCCAGCTGAAGCACCGCTGCAGCCGATGCCATACAGCCCAACATCCTTTGAAATGTTTTCAAAGGGAGAAAGCTGCCCTTCTGGAAAGATGCGGCTAAGTGGCGAACACGGCGCACACGCTGTGTCGATAAACGAGCCGTCATGGTCACCGAATCCAGTTCTATTCCTAAAAAGGAAATTGACTGTCTGGGCAGTAATGAGCTCTTGGTCCAGTTGACCGTGAGACCCAAGCTTTCCAGGTGACTGAGAAGCACTGTTCTGTGAGATAGCAGTTCTGTCTCTGACTGTGCCAATATCAGCCAATCGTCCAGATAGTTCATTATTCGCAGCCCCTGACTTCTCAGGGGGGCGAGCGCCGCGTCCATGCAGTTCGTAAATGTACGGGGTGCCAGGGACAGGCCGAACGGCAGGGCGGTGTATTGATATACATGACCGTCGAAGGCGAATCTCAAAAATTTGCCTGTGACAGGGTATTATCTGAATCTGAAAATAGGCATCCTTCAGATCTAGAGAAATAAACCAGTCCCTCGGGCGAACGTGCGCGAGGGTTTTCCTGGTCGTAAGCATTTTGAACGGTCTTTTCGCAAGCACTTTGTTCAAATGTCTCAGATCTAGGATAGGTCTGAAGGCTCCGTCCTTCTTGGGTACGAAAAAATATCGGCTGTAAAAGCCTGACTCGCTCAGAGAAGGCGGTACCTTTTCTATAGCCCCTTTGCACAGCAGCTTTGCTATTTCTGCGTGAAGTAGG
The DNA here is from genome assembly GCF_051911475.1 of Siphateles boraxobius. Lineage (NCBI taxonomy): Eukaryota > Metazoa > Chordata > Actinopteri > Cypriniformes > Leuciscidae > Siphateles > Siphateles boraxobius. Next base: position 1,431,116 of record NW_027509180.1, read on the forward strand.
TGTGCTACTTCCGCATTCACTATCGTCGCGGTCCGGGCTCGAAAGTGCGGGGGACGGCGAATTATTGTGCTCAGCACCCATTCTGAAATCCCTGGGATAGTTTCCCACGCAGCTATGTGAGCCGCTAGGGGGCGAATGGCCTCCGGGTTCAGATCGCCGCCATTGCGGGCTTGTGAAACTGAACCGGAGCCGAAAGCGCGGCGCGCGCGCTCTCAGTTCTGGGCAATGGCTGCTCGCTGAAAGCCGAAACCGGCTGATTTATGTGAGATGTCCCAATCATAAGGGATGGGGAACATTTTCTTTTCACTTTTTGACGCGCGAGCAGCGCTCTGGGCGGAAAAGCTTCCTGTAAGCGTGAGCGGGGCAAGAGACTTACAAGTGTATTTGACGCCGCGATCGTAATGGATGGGGAGCGTCTTATTAATGCCCTGCGTTTTGTGATAACACTTAAACGCGCGGGCGGCGCCCGGGGGAAGGTTTGTGTTAGTAAGCGTGAACGCTCTCTGGCGGGCACGAGACTTACATTCATAACCTGCTTTTTGATCGTGTAACAGAGCGGGCAGATAGTGGGCACAGACCTGTGGACACATTTCTTACATTGAACACTCGAGCGGCTTTTCTGCGCTTTATGAGAGTGTGCTCTGTGAGTGACACGAGATTTGATGTGCTTGTGTGTAGGGGTGAACACTGGGGCGTGGGCACTTTCACTACACTTAAAACACCAACGGCGTGAGCCGGACCAGACATTATACTCTTTTTGAGATTTCTCTGGGTCGCCGTGAAAACGGCGTTTGTGTGCAGGCGAGAGGCAGAACAAAACGGCTCGTTGGCTGTTAAATGAACCACTGCAGTAGCCTGTTTGAAGGGGACTGACAGGGAAATAAACTTTGACGGCGGTCCGCCCGCAGCGGGACACGCGCGTCTTTTCGGAGGCGATGTGTCTGTTAGTAAGCGTGAGCGCTCATGAGCGGGCACGTAACTTACATTCTTAACCTGACATGTATGAGGCAGTTTCTGGCCGTGTGACAGAGCGGGCAGAAAATAGGCGTGAACACAGAGTTGTGGGCACGTTTTCTACATCTAGCACTCGAGCGGCATTTGCCAGCTTTATGAGAGTTGGCTCTGCGGGAGACACGGGGGGTATCTTGTTTGTGTGTAAGGGTGAACACCGAGATGTGGGCACCTCTTCTACACTCAAGACACCAACGGCGTGAGCCGGATAACCAGACATTATACTCACTTGAGATTTCTCTGGGTCGCCGCGAGAACGACGGATGTGTGCAGGCGAGCGGATTGCATTACCGGCTCGTTGGCTGCCAAATATTAGTAATACTACTAATCAAGGAACCGGCATTACTGACGAGATGCGCATAACAATGTCATACGTTTTATCGCCCAGCCCTACGCTAACCTGATGTCACGCAACACTCATTGCCATATTGTTTATGACCGCAGGTATGTTTTTTTTGTGTTTGTGCATATTTGTTTGAGATGACTCAATTAATATATGTGTAGTTTATATAATGTAATTAATGTATGACTAATGTATGACTAAGGGGAATTTACAATGTGTTTTTCTATTTGGAATATCTCGGATATTTTCTTTGTATTTGTTTTGATTACAAATGTATGTAGTTTTTATGAATGAAAAGAGGTTAAATGTGATTAATGTGAATAGAGTCAGAGCAATGCGGGATTTGACTGAGATGCTAACCTGATGTCACGCAACACTCATTGCCATATTGTTTATGACCGCAGATAATAAACTGCATTGTGACTGCCCGTGCCTCCATGTCTACTTGAGAACAACCCAGAACACAACGCAGAAAGACAAGACGGGTTACACATACAACAAAATAATGAAAGCAATACAGCACATATACATAGCCTGTATGTATACTCATGTAAAAAATAAAAAATAAATAAAATAAAAACAGAACAGAATGCTTTAATAAAATAAATTAAAAAGTTGAAACAAGTTTATGGTCTTAAGAGTTTTAAGATTCTTAGATGATGAAATGCTTTGGATGTATTGTTGGACCTCTCTTCTAAAAACAATGAATAAGGGATTCTGCAGAGTGAATTTACTACGGTGAATGTGAAATTTTGCAAGGAACAATAATAGATTAATAATAAAATACTCATTAAATTTAGCTTTTTGTATATTAAAGAAGCCAAACAGTACGGCGCTAACCGAAGATGTGGAGCTCATTCTGGCGTTGGCCTGGTGGCGTGAAGAGCTCCGGATTCCTCCTCCTGTCGGCAGATCCCAAAACCTTCAGTTGATTATGTTTGTGATGATTTAGTTTTTTTCAATTGTTAAGAAGCGTTTGCCAATTCTTAAAAAACTTTTTCTAAGCTCTTAACACAGCAACACACCTAAATCACACAATTAGCCAAATAGTAAATTTTCTGCCCAAAACCACATTCTCTTAAATTAATACAAACTCTCTATTTCAAAATACAAAAAAAAGTGTTTTCAATATACACTAACTCTATCAAAACACTGCAAACCCGTTTCAAAATCGAATCATTCGGTCAAAACTTTAGCACCCGTTTTCTATCCAACATGAACACATAGTCAACCATAGCGACTGTCAAAATACTAATAGTTGGTGGCATTACAAAAACTGCATTACTTGTCATGTTTCAGTTTTATCTGTATAGAACATACAGTATGAAATACATTTTGTGTGAGTGTGTGAATTCATGGTGCACAGCAAAATCCCCAGTGTTAAATTAACACTGCTCAGTGTTTATATGAGTCCACAATCTACAGAGTGTTAAAGTAACACTGAAGCAGTGTTAAAGTTAATGAGATAATTAAGTGAATAATTGAGTAATGATTGAGCATTATTGAAGACACCTGATGTTAACAAGCAGAATCACTGAAGGAGAAAACCATAATTTTTAAGTCACCGTTATGGAGATCAGTGTGTGCTTTAGTTGGGCTCTTGACCCTTAAATCATTAACTTTAGATTTAGTTTGGCTGCTGTATGTGAGTTATAACAGCCAGATGAACAAATAGAAAAGGTGATCTGATGGTGTTGGTTGTGTTTTAACATAATCATTATTTCACAATAATTTTACCTGAATCACTAATCTCATATAGAGCTCAATTCAGATTTACTTTATTAATTATAGCAGCACTGTCATTGTACAGCGTAATATTTTCACCTTTTACAGTGCTATCCAAATGAATTTTTTTCATCTCATATACAAAAAAAACTATAATTTTGATTTCATCTAGTTTTTAGACACATAGACATCAAGAATCAGCCTATGAATCTCAACAATGGTGACAATAATAAAGCATGTTGCAGTGCATTCTGGGTGCCACCAATCAATTAATATAACCAACACCATCAGATCTGGCAGTTATAACTCAAATACAACAGCCAAACAAAATTAGTTTGGTTTAACTTATTGGCAACAACTTTGTGATTTTAGAGCATATATGATTATCAGTATTTTTCTTATAATCCAAAATATTTAATAAACATTGTTCTGATCAAAACACTTCCAAATGAATTTATTTAGAAACACAGATATCAATAATCAGTCTGTGAATCTCAACAATGGTGACAATAATAATGCATGTTGCAGTGGCTGCCACCAATCACAACTCATTAATGGCTCCCATCATGCATTGCGATATGAATAAATTATGATCTGAATTTTCTATGTAATTTACTTTTCCTAATTGAATATTCTGCTCGTCACCATTGTTGAGATGCATATACTGAATCTTGACGTCTGCGTGTGCCTAAAAGAAAGGTTTTTTTTTTTTTTAGAAAACATCTTTTAATAAATCCTTTATATTATAGCTAAAATTCTGGATATTTATGCAGAATCACAGTTATGCTGTAACCAAAAACATAAATCAAAAACATAAAGTTAAAATGATGATTGTCATAATATAACCAACACCATCAGATCACTTTTTTGCTTTGTTCATCTGGCAGTTATAACTCAGATACATCAGCCAAACAAAATCTCCAGTTAATAATATAAGGATCAAGAGCCCAACTAAAGCAAACACTGATCGCCATAACGGTGGCTTACAATTTGAGATTTTCTCCTTCAGTGATTCTGCTTGTTAACATTATTGTCTTCAATAATGCTCAAACATCACTAAATTAATCACTTAATTATCTCATTAACTTTAACACTCTTGAGTGTTAATTTAACACTAGAGTTTGTGCTGTGTAGTAAATGCCGCTCCATCTGAAAGCAGGTGAAGGTGATTTACTACTAATCAAGGAACCGGCTTTACTGACGAGATGCGCATAACAATGTGATGCGATATATCGCCCAGCCCTAACAAATACCCCCATTACATAATTTTTATGATCTATAGCATTTGTGATTTCCTCAATTGATTCTATTATTGCCATTGATGTAGATCTGTTTGATCTGAATCCATATTGACTGTCAGTGAGTAATTGATGTTTATGATGAATGTTTCTAATCTGTTGTTAAAGACTTTTTCAAGAATTTTGGAGAATTGTGGAAGTAAGGAGACAGGTCTATAGTTTGTGATGTGGTGTTTGCTCCCATTTTTATACAGGTATGAATTTGGCTATTTTCATTTTGTTTGGAAATGAGCCTGTTTGAAATGATAAATTACATATGTAGGCTATGTTAATGGTTTTGAGATCTCCTCAATGATTTTTCTCACTATAGTCATGTCAATGTCATTGTAATCGGTAGACAGTTTGTTCTTACATTTGCTCACAATTTCCAATATTTCATTCTCATCCACTGGCCTAAGAAACATTGAACTCTGATTTCTCTCTATAAATGTATTACCTTGATCTTTCGATGGCCCAGGATCAGGGATTTTTCCAGCTAGGTCAGGTCCCACATTTACAAAGAACTGGTTGAAACTGTTAGCCACATCCTCCATATGGTAATTATGCTTATCCTTAACAATAAAATACTTAGGAAAACCTATCTTTTTAGGACTATTTCTAATAATACTATTCATTGTATCCTATATTCCTTTAATATTATTTGGAGTATTATTTATTTTGTTCTTATAATACTCCTTGTTGCAGGCCCTTATAATTTGAGTTAACTTATTTATTTTCTGTCTCTATAGTTCTCCATCTTATGAATTCCCTATACAGTGTGTTTTTCTTTTTACATGCATTCTGTATTCCCTTTGTGATCCATGGGCAATTTGTATATCTTAATTTTCTACTATATTCTTTTATTGGACAATTTTTGTTATATAGATAGATAAAAAGTTCTAAGAATATCTCATATGCATTGTTAATGTCTTTTTTCTGATATATTATATCCCAGTTCTGTGTCAGAAGATATTTTTTCAGTTTGTTAATAGATTCCTCTGACCTCACTCTTCTAAATTCGGTTTGCTTGTCAGGCTTATTAATCCTATATTTACAATCATAAACTGTAAAAACTGGCAGGTGGTCACTGATATCATGAATTAATAAACCATTCACTGTGTTGTTCTCGATATTATTAGTAAAAATATTGTCAATTAGGGTGGCACAATAAGATGTAATTCTACTGGGTTTGGTTATTATCGGAAATAGACTCATACTATGCATTAATAAATTCATCAGTAATTTTATGTTTATTAGGATTCAACAGGTCAATATTGAAATCCCCACATATAAAGATGTTTTTATAGCTTTTTTTGTAAACATACACTCCATCCAGTCATTGAATTGTTCTATTCGATCCTGGTGCTCTATATATACAACTTAAGATGACATTTTTAGATTTTTCCACATATATTTCAATTGTTATACATTATAATAGGTTATCAACCACAGCTGTCATATTTTCCAGCACCTTAAAGTTCAGAGTTTTATCCACATATATTGCTACATTCAGTAACATCATCCAAGTCCAAATTCTTTGATTACCGTTAGCACTTGCTAAAGTTTAATAAATCACAAGAAATCTAATGTTTTTTACAGACTGTTTATTTGTAATTTTACATGATACAGCTCTGTGGTATTGTATATGCTTACCTGTTGATCTCTGCTCTGCTCGTTCCGGTAGTGCGCGTAACCCAGAACGCGCTTATCATAGCATTGGTCATACCATTTTTCACAACTGGGGGGAGGCAGTATAGGTGTGGAGGGAAATGTTAGTTCTGTTTAAGGTATGTTTATTATGGTAACATTACTTTGTTTAAGCTACACTAATGATATTTATTCGTCTTTGTAAAAGATGAGTTTGTTTTAATGTCATTGTTATAATGAACATTATTAAGACAAAGGTTTCCCTGTATAAAAGGTACTTCCTATTCGTTTGGCGGGAAGTTTGTGTATTTAAAGGGGCATTCTAGTTATTTCTTCGCTGATTTTCACTTTTGTTGTCGCATGTTTTCTCAGTGAGCGCCCCCTACAGCTGTGAGGCGTATATTTCACAACAATGTCGTGAAAAAAACTCACTTGCGGCCCCTCCTCCGCCTTTCTACCGCTGCTCATGTGCATTTGTTATTGTCGGAGCCGGCCAACTTTATCGTGTGGAGCTATGACTACCGAGGTGAGTAATACATCATACACACTGAGGGCGGCGTGTGTGTTTATGTTGAATTGCCATAAAGCAGTTTGTGTTTCTCGCTCGTTCTCACTTCTCACGAGACTTCCTATTTCTAATATACAGGGACGTTAATCCTCATGTTGCAAGGTTGGTTTTCCACCTGGGAACGTTGGGGGGAGCGGGGAAAGTCACCATTCTCACCAGAACAGGTTATTAAACCATCTAAATGATTTCTAAACCGTTTTATTAAGCTGAAATAGTTGCCGAATGCCCCTTTAACCAGAGTGTTCCGGCTATTAGGGAGGGTTCGTGGTAGAGGTTACAGTGCTGCTTCATTAGCATTCATCCTGTATTCTTTTTTCTTTTTTTATTATTAATTTGTACTTTGCACGGATTGTTTTGGGATTATTAATAAATGATCTATTTTTGCACCGGCAATCATCTTGTCATACCATACCTTCCTAACTCCTCTCTAACCCTCGGACTACAGCACCTGCCTTAAGACAGTCCCAAGGGCAGCCCTTTGTGACACACCACCTGAAAAAAAAAGATAAAGGTTATTTGTAGTTCTTTTATAAATTTATTTACAGAGTCAAAAGGAAGCCCACACATACATGAGGCACGTTTACAATCAAATATGACACATACACAAGCTAATCGAAGCATATATAATTAAAAGACAAAACAATACAGTTAATTACTGTCCATCACTTCCTGGAATATTCCCAATATAAAACTCATGCAAACATAAGTTTAATTATCAATTCGGTTTACCAAATCAGTCAACATATATTAGATTAAAATGCCAGCATTACTGTATAGCAACACAACTAACACACCGAGAGCACCATTAATTGCATAGATCTCTACTCTAATTAAACGTGGAAAATATACTAATAACTACCTCTAATAAATTGAATTTGATCTAAACCGTTTTATTATTTTTTATTATTCATAAATATTTAGTCATAACTACTTTTCTTCCTGGGGGGGTCTGGCAAGATGGCGGACTGAGTAGTCAAGCTGTTTCGTGCTCTCACATAATTTCTCAAGTTTGTTTAGTTTGACAAGTTTTATTCCACCTCCACGTGCTAATATAAATATCCAAGCTGTGGTGTAGATATGATCGATATGGAAGACCACTGTTACGAAATGGAAATAGCTGTAGGTTTGAGCAAAAGAGTCGAGGAGCTGATTCTGATCCACACACACAGAGTAAACCACAAAAGGAGGAAAAGTCTAAAAAAACGACCGAGAGTGAGGAAAATGAAGTGCCCAATTCTGCTATACTGGAAGCAATTAAAGCCCTTGGAACTAAGTTAGATGTGCAGCACGAAGAAGTAAGCATGCAAATGAAGCAACACAGTGCGATGATTGCAAGCATTGCCAAGTCCGTCCAAATAAATGTGCAGAGTTACGAGAATGCAAAGACAAAATTAAATTGAAAATCTGACTGAGGTCAACAATGATCTGAAAGTTGATGTGTTGGAAGAGGACAGGTACAAAAGAAGATGGTGTCTTCGCATAAAAGGTCTCAAGGAGAACTCAACTGAGCGCTTAAGAGAGGATGTGATTCAACTTCTGGGCAAGATAACTCCTGAATCTGCTTCTACCATGGGGGAGCTGTAGATGTGGAGCATCGAGAGGGAAGAAGGAGACCAGCCGTCCGAGAGAGCTGATCATTCACTTCACCCGTAGACTGGTACGTGATCAAGTATGGAGAGAACCACAGACTGGTGCGTGATCAAGTATGGAGAGAACTGCAGACTGGTGCGTGATCAAGTATGGAGAGATCCGCAGACTGGTGCGTGATTAAGTATGGAGGGAACTGCAGACTGGTGCGTGATGAAGTATGGAGAGAACCGCAGACTGGTGCGTGATCAAGTATGGAGAGAACCACAGACTGGTGCGTGATGAAGTATGGAGAGTACCGCAGACTGGTGCGTGATCAAGTATGGAGAGAACCGCAGACTGGAACGTGATTAAGTATGGAGAGAACTGCAGACTGGTGCGTGATGAAGTATGGAGAGAACCGCAGACTGGTGCGTGATCAAGTATGGAGAGAACCACAGACTGGTGCGTGATGAAGTATGGAGAGTACCGCAGACTGGTGCGTGATCAAGTATGGAGAGAACCGCAGACTGGTGCCTGATCAAGTATGGAGAGAACCGCAGACTGGTGCGTGATGAAGTATGGAGAGAACCGCAGACTGGTGCGTGATCAAGTATGGAGAGAACCACAGACTGGTGCGTGATGAAGTATGGAGAGAACCGCAGACTGGTGCGTGTTCAAGTATGGAGAGTACCGCAGACTGGTGCGTGATCAAGTATGGAGAGAACCGCAGACTGGTGCATGATGAAGTATGGAGAGAACCGCAGACTGGTGCGTGATGAAGTATGGAGAGAACCGCAGACTGGTGCATGTTCAAGTATGGAGAGTACCGCAGACTGGTGCGTGATCAAGTATGGAGAGAACCGCAGACTGGTGCGTGATCAAGTATGGAGAGAACCGCTTACTGGTGCGTGATCAAGTATGGAGAGAACCGCAGACTGGTGCGTGATGAAGTATGGAGAGAACCGCAGACTGGTGCGTGATCAAGTATGGAGAGAACCGCAGACTGGTGCGTGATGAAGTATGGAGAGAACCACAGACTGGTGCGTGATCATTATGGAGAAAACCGCAGACTGGTGCGTGATCAAGTAATGAGAGAACCGCAGACTGGTGCGTGATCAAGTATGGAGAGAACCGCAGACTGGTGCGTGATGAAGTATGGAGAGAACCGCAGACTGGTGCGTGATCAAGTATGGAGAGTACCGCAGACTGGTGCGTGATCAAGTATGGAGAGATCCGCAGACTGGTGCGTGATTAAGTATGGAGAGAACTGCAGACTGGTGCGTGATGAAGTATGGAGAGAACCGCAGACTGGTGCGTGATCAAGTATGGAGAGAACCACAGACTGGTGCGTGATGAAGTATGGAGAGTACCGCAGACTGGTGCGTGATGAAGTATGGAGAGAACCGCATACTGGTGCGTGATCAAGTATGGAGAGAACCACAGACTGGTGCGTGATGAAGTATGGAGAGTACCGCAGACTGGTGCGTGATCAAGTATGGAGAGTACCGCAGACTGGTGCGTGATCAAGTATGGAGAGAACCACAGACTGGTGCGTGATCAAGTATGGAGAGAACCACAGACTGGTGCGTGATGAAGTATGGAGAGAACCGCAGACTGGTGCGTGATCAAGTATGGAGAGTACCGCAGACTGGTGCGTGATCAAGTATGGAGAGAACCGCAGACTGGTGCGTGATCAAGTATGGAGAGAACCGCAGACTGGTGCGTGATCAAGTATGGAGAGAACCGCAGACTGGTGCGTGATCAAGTATGGAGAGAACCGCAGACTGGTGCGTGATCAAGTATGGAGAGAACCGCAGACTGGTGCGTGATCAAGTATGGAGAGAACCACAGACTGGTGCGTGATGAAGTATGGAGAGTACCGCAGACTGGTGCGTGATCAAGTATGGAGAGTACCGCAGACTGGTGCGTGATCAAGTATGGAGAGAACCACAGACTGGTGCGTGATCAAGTATGGAGAGAACCACAGACTGGTGCGTTATGAAGTATGGAGAGAACCGCAGACTGGTGCGTGATCAAGTATGGAGAGTACCGCAGACTGGTGCGTGATCAAGTATGGAGAGAACCGCAGACTGGTGCGTGATCAAGTATGGAGAGAACCGCAGACTGGTGCGTGATCAAGTATGGAGAGAACCACAGACTGGTGCGTGATCAAGTATGGAGAGAACCGCAGACTGGTGCGTGATCAAGTATGGAGAGAACCGCAGACTGGTGCGTGATCAAGTATGGAGAGAACCGCAGACTGGTGCGTGATCAAGTATGGAGAGAACCTCAGACTGGTGCCTGATCAAGTATGGAGAGAACCGCAGACTGGTGCGTGATGAAGTATGGAGAGAACCGCAGACTGGTGCGTGATCAAGTATGGAGAGAACCACAGACTGGTGCGTGATGAAGTATGGAGAGAACCGCAGACTGGTGCGTGTTCAAGTATGGAGAGTACCGCAGACTGGTGCGTGATCAAGTATGGAGAGAACCGCAGACTGGTGCGTGATGAAGTATGGAGAGAACCGCAGACTGGTGCGTGATCAAGTATGGAGAGAACCGCAGACTGGTGCGTGTTCAAGTATGGAGAGTACCGCAGACTGGTGCGTGATCAAGTATGGAGAGAACCGCAGACTGGTGCGTGATCAAGTATGGAGAGAACCGCTTACTGGTGCGTGATCAAGTATGGAGAGAACCGCAGACTGGTGCGTGATGAAGTATGGAGAGAACCGCAGACTGGTGCGTGATCAAGTATGGAGAGAACCGCAGACTGGTGCGTGATGAAGTATGGAGAGAACCGCAGACTGGTGAGTGATCAAGTATGGAGAGAACCGCAGACTGGTGCGTGTTCAAGTATGGAGAGTACCGCAGACTGGTGCGTGATCAAGTATGGAGAGAACCGCAGACTGGTGCGTGATCAAGTATGGAGAGAACCGCAGACTGGTGCGTGATGAAGTATGGAGAGAACCGCAGACTGGTGCGTGATGAAGTATGGAGAGAACCGCAGACTGGTGCGTGATGAAGTATGGAGAGAACCGCAGACTGTTGCGTGATCAAGTATGGTGAGAACCGCAGACTGGTGCGTGATCAAGTATGGAGATAACCGCAGACTGGTGCGTGATCAAGTATGGAGAGAACCGCAGACTGGTGCGTGATCAAGTATGGAGAGAACCGCAGACTGGTGCGTGATCAAGTATGGAGAGAACCGCAGACTGGTGCGTGATCAAGTATGGAGAGAACCACAGACTGGTGCGTGATCAAGTATGGAGAGAACCGCAGACTGGTGCGTGATCAAGTATGGAGAGAACCGCAGACTGGTGCGTGATCAAGTATGGAGAGAACCACAGACTGGTGCGTGATCAAGTATGGAGAGAACCGCAGACTGGTGCGTGATTAAGTATGGAGAGAACCACAGACTGGTGCGTGATCAAGTATGGAGAGAACCGCAGACTGGTGCGTGATCAAGTATGGAGAGAACCGCAGACTGGTGCGTGATCAAGTATGGAGAGAACCGCAGACTGGTGCGTGATGAAGTATGGAGAGAACCACAGACTGGTGCGTGATCAAGTATGGAGAGAACCACAGACTGGTGCGTGATCAAGTATGGAGAGAACCGCATACTGGTGCGTGATCAAGTATGGAGAGAACCGCAGACTGGTGCGTGATCAAGTATGGAGAGAATTCTATAAGAAATGGTGGATCATTCTTTTATTTCTCAAACTCTTAAACACTTGGTTTTGGCTCTAAATGTATTAGTATTGTTGGGATGCTTTATAAAGACATAAACAGCTCTGTAGCTCTTACTCAAGATTCATGTCCAAGATTCGAGATTAGAAGAGACATCAGGCAAGGATGTGGATGTTCACCTTCATTATTTATTATGGTAGCAGAAATGATGTCTATTTTACTCAAAATGGGAACCATATCTGGCATTGATCAAGAAGGGAATCATTTAATTGTCAATCAATTTGCTGACGACACTACTCATTTTTTTAAAGAAATGAACGGCAAATATCCCTAGCACTTCAGTTAATCAAGTTTTTTATCAGAAGCTTCAGGTTTAATGCTAAATATGTCAAAATGTGAGCTATTGGCCATTATGTTCCACGAATCTATGAATAAAAATAAAAAATAAACTTTTCTTCCTGGAACTACAGTATGTAGGGTTTGTTTCTGGTGACACTTATTAGTGGCGCACTATGGGTGCTCTCGTGTGTTTGTTGTGTTGCTACGGTAATGCTGGCATTTTAATGTAATATATGTTGACTGCTGAGTCTATGTTTAATGATTTCAAAAAATAATAAAATAACCTTTATCTTTTGTGTGTTTGTTTTGTTGTGCTGGTGGTGTAAAGGAATACAAATATTCTGCATGTTTAATCATATTTTATTAAATGATTTGTCAATGCATTATTTTGTCATGACTTAACTTGAGAGGGCCCTAATCATAATACAATTCCCTGATAACTACTTACCAAACTCAGCTCATGATTGATCATAAACTTCCTATCAAACACACAGTGAGTATTGAGCTCAGTTCAGTGCTGTTGTGTGGTGAGAGAACAGAAGTACCAGTTACTTTGCCAAAGATTTTCTATGTATTATTTGTATACATGTATCGTGTGTCAGACAGAGAGAAACAGGCATATTAGAATAAGGCTACAGGATACAAGTTTCTCTGGGCTTCTCCTTCCTCTCACTCCATCATGCCTTTATGTTTCTCTGAGTCAGTAACAGTAAGGATTGAGCTTATATACACCACTGAGTGACTTTCAGCTGCCTTGTAAGGTAGAAAAACATGTTGCTTATGTTTAAAATGAAATGTATACCTCATGCTTACACATGGTATAATCCACTTTCCCTCTGTGTATGCATTAGTGGTACATTTACATCAGTTGAAACATTCCTTTTCTTGTAAAGAACATTTAATGCATCATCATCATCAGTGGAACATCTCTCTCAGTGAACGTGGCATTGCAAACATACGTCTAAGCAAAATATAACTCTACCAGCTCTCTGATCATCACACATGTACAACATACTCTGACTTCACAAAATACATTAGGAAATTATTATGAAAATGAATAAAGAAAAATCATTAAAAAAAACATTAAACAGTAAATTTTTACTGTATTTTAGCCTTCAATTTAAAACTTCTGCTTTTTATGCTGGTATGTTTTATGTTTTTTTTTAAATTAATATATATCATAATGATCACTGAGATATACTGTGTTTCAGGCACCAGTGGAGTGAATAATTTCATCAGTTCTGGTGTAAATGTCTCTCTGTCCTGTAATAAAACTCTTTCTGACTGAAAATCAACTACATGGATCTACTATAACAGCTTCAGTGATTCATGGAGAGTTGAACTGATTACTGGAGGGATAAAGAATAAAGACACAGAGAGACATGAGAGACTGAGTCTGGAGTCTGACTGCTCTCTGAACATCAAGAACGTCACAGAAGAAGATTATGGATCTTACACCTGCAGACAATATGTGAATTACAGACGACAAGGAACTGATTATTATGTTTATCTGCATGTTCTTCATGGTAAGTTTATGATTATGTGGTCAATTTAAAAAGGGCAGATTCTCCCTTTAAACTCAGATGATGATTGAAGAGTCTGTGATTTGTGTCTTGTGTTCAGTTTCAGTGTCTACATCATCATCATCTTCATCTTCATCATCATCATCATCTTCTTCATCATCATCATCATCATCATCATCTTCATCCTCACAGACTGAGATCAGTCCAGGCCGCTCTGTGACTCTCTCCTGTCAGTTGTATTCATATACTGGATTCTTCTGTGATGATTGGGTCAGTTATTGGGGAGTTGAGCTGTTGTGGGTGAATCAGGCTGGTGTTGATCTGAAGACAGACTCCAGATATCAGATATTATCATCATCATCAGATCATCATCACTGTATCATCACTCTGACTACAACACTCCTGAATGAAGATAACAACAGAGAGTGGAGATGTCAGCTTACTCACAGAAATCAACTCCAGACCTCAGTCACATACACTGTCAAGTATTCAGGTGAGAAACAGTGTTAGAAGAGCCTCATAATGTCAGTAACACTGAGGTCTATCAGTATCACTGAACCAGAACAAACTGAGGAACAAAAGCTTCTTTGACTCTCACAGAAGAGAAACTCAAAGCTTTGCTTCAAACTAATGAACTGCAGTGAAGTTACAGTCCAAAAAGTGATGCTGGAAATAATACAGGAATTGAAACTTGACAGCAAAAATATGAACTTTTTATGTAGTTTGATTATCAAAGTTAAACTATGATGGTCATATTATACAATATTAATCATCTGAAGTAACATTTATCTTCACAGCTCAAGCTGATCCAGCAACAGCAGCGAGTCCTTCTACAACAGGTACATGATGATGATGATGCTTTAAAGGCACACTATGCAAGAATTTTACCTTAATATAACGGCTTCAAAGTCATTTCGGTGGTAAACAAACTCATATTAGGGCGAATCATGCTGGTAGTAAAGCTTGGGGGGGGGGGGGACGGCGCTGGAAAAACCAGCAATGCAAGTTTGAGAGGAGCACCCCCCACAAATCTCGCGAGAATCACGAAATGCTTTACGGCAACGACGTCACACACATCAACAACAACATGAAGCATGAAGACACTTGCGCACATTTCAGACGTGATACTCGAGTCGAAAGATGGAAAAAGTAAAGAAAATGCGGTCGGAAGAGACTAGGAAAAGGAAAAGAGAATCTGACCACGTGAGGAAGAGTCCCACTCGCTCAGGCATTTACTCGTTAGCGCGAGCTAAAAAGCAGCACTGGATGCAACAGCATCTTGTTGATGGACTAAGTTAGTAAGTAAATATCTTATTTGTAAACTTGTTTGCGTTCTATATTGTTGCGCGTGCTTGTAGTACGTCATTTTTTACGATGCCGTTCATTCATCGATTGTTGATTATCATGAGAACAGTTGTCAATATCTCACATAATTATCAGGACACAAATGATCCTAGAGGTTGTAAATAGTGTAAACGAGCACAATTTGCAAACTATTATGATAAATTAAAATAATCATGTCTAATAATGACATCATAACGGCGAATGTTATGAAATAATGTGACGTACATTTAACTTTATTGATGTCACCTGGCATTTTGTAATGTTTACATTACAATCAAAAAACACAAATGAAATTATACATTATACATTACCTGGTCAATATCTTCGGAGTCTATCTGTACCTGTTGCGACAGTGCAAGTATTCCACAGCGACTCTAGGGGTCGCTGTTTGACAAAAACAGAATTCCTGCATGGTGTCCCTTTAAGACATTGATGATGTTATTCACAGAACAGCTTTGTCTAACATAATTCTATAGAAAATATGATTTAATTACCATAGAAGCAATAACCAATAAATAAATGACAGGGCATTAATCTACAGTCAGAGGAAGATCAGAATGGTTTGAAATCTCATTCGGTGTCGATGGCTTTTGTCTTTGTCTATAACTATCCTCAATCATCCTTTCAGCTCAAGCTGATACAACAACACCAGACACAAACTCTCATCATTCAGTTACAAACACACAATATTCATAATCACAGTGTTTTGTCTTTGTCTATAATTGTCCCCGATCTGTCCTGTCCGTCTCTGACTCTGTGCTCGATCTCTTCTTCAGTCATAGTGATTTCTATCGCTGCAGTCGCTGTTCTCCTTCTTGCTCTTCTCTGGCGGATCTGCAGAAAAACAGCTGGTGAGTTTTCACATTTACTCCTTTATAACACTTAAAAACTGTTCAGATGAGCAAACACACACATCATGTTCAGACTGTAAGTATCACAGAAACATGTGGATTATATGAAATCCTCAAACAGAAGTTTATTCCTGCTGAGAAATCCTGTAATGTCAATCTCAACGACTTATCAAGTCAACAATCATTTTTATTATTAATTTTATGCTTCAACAAAGTCTGATTGTTGAAAAAATATTAATACTTAACATTATGTTTTTCCATAAAAACTCATATTTCACGAGGCACTGGTTTTCAGATAATAAAAGAGGGACTGGTGACTCTGCGGTGAGTTCAGTAATGCAGTGATTTAGATTTGATTAATGTCTTTAAAGCTCAATAAAGTGTGATTCGTGCAGTTTAACTGTTTGTTGTCTGAAGGTCAAAGATGAGAATGAACATGAAGGGACGTATGAGACGATCAACATGTCCATTCATCCTGATCCAAGAGCCGATGTGAGTCACTAAATCATCAAACATTACAGTCACTGTCTGTTCAATCATGTGATTTAAAAGCTTTTGTGTTATTCTACATATTATAGTGAGAGATATGTGTGTTCTGTGTGTTAAACTTGACTCTCTGCATGTTTGCATTGATGTTTAGGAGCAGACAGATGATCATGTGACTTATTCTGAGGTCACTTCTTCCAGTACAAAAACAGTAAAATCACTCAATGTGAGTCGATACCAGCGCATTCCCTTATTCTTCATCACTGTCCATCATCACTGACGCTCAGATAAATGAAGCTCATGCTCTAATAATAATAATAATAATAATAATAATCGCTGTGGTTCAAACATTGATGGACAGAATCTGTGCTGTTCTTTCAGGATCATAATGATACAGTGACTTACGCTGCCGTCAGAGGAAGAGAAGAATCGCAGGATGAACTTTACGCCTCTGTGAACAAGAACAAGACCTTCACAAATAAACATTAATGATACAGATCATGAGCTCATCATATCAGGATATCTGGTGTTTGGGGGAAATGTATATTTGTGTGTGAACGAGCAGATATTTGTTGGATGTTCTGTGAATATGAATGAGATTGATTGTGAATCATCATCTGGTCTGTTGGTCAGAGCACAGAATCTCATCTATATCATCACAGCTTCAGTAAAGATAGAGATTATCCGCTGGATTTCTGTCTGAAAACATTCATCTTCATGCAGAAGCTCATGCTGAAATGATCTCTTGCTTTCAGCTTGTATATCAGCTGTTTCTTCTACAGAGAGACGTCCGTCTGAGAATCACATCAGTGTCGGCTCACATTATACTGGCATAAAATATTCAGAAGTTTGACTGTGCAGTGTATATGTTACGAAATTAAATGTCAGTTATTTCTTTCTGAATGGAAGAGTGGAATGGAATGGAATCCACATGTGACAATAAAGAGCATGAAAAATCATGGGTTAAAAGAAATCGTCTCAGGTTACTATTGTAACCATAGTTCCCTGAGAACAGGGAACGAGACGATGCGTCCATCGACGCCATGGGAACGCCCCCAGCGTGACTGCGTCTGAAGCATCTATGTCAACTAGTCCAATGGAAAGAATGAGCGTCACGGGCGGGTGACGTCATGACCAGGATATGATAAAAGCACATCCGGTGCAAACCGGCATTAGCTTCGAAAATTGCCGAAGCAAGCCGATCACAGGGATGCAGGAAGTATGGCAGGGTGACGCATCGTCTCGTTCCCTGTTCTCAGGGAACTATGGTTACAATAGTAACCTGAGACGTTCCCTTACGAAGGGAACTCAACGATGCGTCCATCGACGCCATGGGAACGAGAATACCCAAAGCGCCAGAATTCCAAGTACCTGAGTGTCAGTCTGTTGTAACTAAGCACTAAGCACCTGAGAACCTGGGGCAGCATCCAGGTCCAAGCTGTAAAACCTCATGAATGTGAGCGGTGAGGACCAGCCCGCCGCATCACAAACGTCTTGGAGAGAACTCCAGATAATACGCTTAGAAGCCATACTCCTAGTGGAATGAGCCCTGACCACCAAATGGTTGGCCAGAAGACTCACAAGCAAGAAGAATAGTCTCGACTATCTATATGCTCAATAGGTTGGATTTTCTCGACAGAGAAGTTCGATGAACATAAGTGTCCAGTGCTCGCACTGGCACAAGAGGTTCAGCTTTTCCTGGTCCGAACAATGGGGGAGGACAGAAACCTGCAGCACAATAGGCCTCGGAATAATGGTAGGCACCTTTGGAACATATCCATGTTTCGGGTAAGATTGCCTTGGCCATCCCGGTGCACTCAAGGCAGGTGGGGACCGAAAGGGCCTGAAGGTCTGACTCTTATAGGGACGAAATAGCTAGCAGAAAATAGTCTTAAAAGAAAGGAACTTCTCTGAGACCAAATCTAAGGGCTCGAAGGGAGCCCCAGATAGGCCTTCTAGAACTATTGCAAGGTCCCAAGCCAGCACCTTAGTGCAAGTTGCATGCCTCAGCCTCAAAGTGCCACGAAGGAAACGAGTGATCAGGGGGTCTCGACCCAAAAATGTACTACCCACCAGGGCGTGGAAAGCCGCAATGGCCGCCACACATATTATACCTTAAGCGTGGAAGGACATAGACCTGATACAAAGCGTTCTTGCAGAAACTCGAATACTGTGTTTACTGAACAGTTAACCGGATCCCACTGACGCTGGTAACACCAAGAAGTGAAAAACTCTCGAAATAGTGAATATAGTTTCCTCGTAGCGGGAGCTCTGGAGCTTAGAATGGTCTAAACAACCTCGGTTGAGAGACCACTCTCTATGAGTTGGGCCCCCTCAGAGGCCAAACCCACAGTTCCCAAATCCCCTGCCGGGGGTGCAATATTGCATCCCCTGCCTGAGACAGAAGGTCTCTCCTGATCGGGACCTCCAAGGGAGGTCCGTCGAGGAGAAAAATTAGGTCCGCAAACCAAATTCAGCTCGGCCAGGGTGGTGCTACTAAATAGGCTTATTCCATCCTGGCGGATTCACTCCAGAACTCCTGGGAGCAGAGCAACGGAGGGAAATGCGTACAGACGTAGCCTCGACCACGTCTGCACCATAGCATCCAGCCCCGAGGGGACTGGTTGAGTGAGGGATAACCAGAGTGGACAGTGCGTCGTATGCTGAGACGAGAACAAATCCACTTCTGCCTGGCCGTAAAACTCCCATATTTGCTCCACCGCCTCGGGGTGGAGTCCCCTGGCCTCAGCCCCTGCCTCGACAGGGTGTCTGCTCCAATATTCTGGCCCCCCCCGGAATATACACTGCCCTCAGACAGCGTAATTTCTTGAGGGACCAAAATAAGAGGCCACCAACGTGTTGTCTGTGGGTCAAGAACCAGAGTTTCCTCCATATAACCAAGGCGCGGGGATACTGCCGCGTGATCTTGATCGTAAGGAGTGGGTTTCCCCTCAGGGAGAACCCTCTGGTCCTGAGCCACCTCTGTAAAGGTCTCACGTACAGCAGGTCAAAGGGTATCACATTGGACGCTGCTGCCCTGAGGCCTAACAGTCACTGTTCCAGAACAACACATGATGGCCCCTCAGGTCTGGGAGGAGATGTCTCAACGCATTGAAGACGACCATCATCTCTAGGCAATTCATGTGCCAAGAGAGATGATGACTCCTCCACAAGCCCTGAGCTGAGCGGCCTTCCAATACCGCTCCCCAGCCGGTGAGGGAAGCATCTGTCGATATCACAACTCGATGGCAAAGAGCTCCCAACACCGGACCCTGGGTTAAGAACCAGTGTTTCCTCCATATAACCAAGGTGCGGAGACACCGCCGCGTGATCTTGATCATACGAAGTGGGTTTCCCCTCGGGGAGAACCCTCTGGTCCTGAGCCACCACTGTAAAGGTCTCATGTACAGCAGGCCAAAAGTTATCCCGTTGAACGCTGCTGTCACAAGACCCAACAGTCTCTCTAACTGTTTTACAGTGCGTGACTGGCCTAGCCTCAGCTCTTTCGTGGCTGTTAGGATAGCAGCTACACGAACGGGCGACAGAGTGGCCCGCATCGTCACTGAATCCCATACCACACCAAGGAAAGTGGTTCTCTGTACTGGAGAAAGCACACTCTTCTTGGCATTGAGCCTCAACCCCAACATCTGCATAGGAGCGAGAACGACACCTCGGTGCCGAACCGCTAACTGTTCATCTATGCAATTCAGAATGCATATGCACTGCAGCCTGGCGGGGCCAGAGCTGCGTCTACACGCTTCGTGAATGTGCGGGGTGATAGAGCTAGACCGAAAGGAAGTGCCTGATACTGGTGTTCTTTGCCCCAAAGAAAACCTCAGGAACCTCCTGTGCTGAGGGAGGATGGAGATATGGAAGTATGCGTCTTTTAGATCTATCGTGACAAACCAGTCCTCGGATCTGATTTGAGTCACGATCTGTTTGAGTGTCAGCATTTTGGAATTGAGTTCCAGCACCAAACACTCCAACAGACGAAGATCTAGTATGTGACGCAGCTCTCCATCCTTTTTTGGAACAATGAGATAACGACTGTAAAGACCCGACGCAATGTCGGGTGAGTACACCTGCTCTATAGCTTCCTTTGCTAACAGGGCCTTTACCTCTTGCTCCATTACCAGAGCCTGCTCGGGATGCACCACTGTGGGCAGCACCCCGTTGTAACGAGGAGGACGAGAACCAAACTGGATTCTGTATCCTTTCTCTACAATCTGCAGGACCCAATGAGAAATATTCGGCAGAAGCTTCCACGCTGCCAGAAAATTTACTAAGGGAACCAGCCTCTCGAGGCTGGTCTCTGGTGTTATCGAGACAGCCAATTCCGGAGCCTGAAACATAATGGCAGGAACTACCTGAACTGGCCGCTCTAAGGCCCCCCTCAGAGGGCGCGAAACCGATGCTGTGCCGCAGCATAGCATCAGCGACTCGCTGGAGACCGCTGCGCCCTGAAGCACCGAGGGTGGCAGGGTTGGCAGAACGGTCTCGTGAGGACCCCGAAATGGAACGGGCACCGTAAAATGAGGTGTACACCGCTCCACTTCGGTCGGGGCTGTCCTCACAGGCCTGATGCGTGAACATCAGGACCTTTTTTTCTTTTGAGCCGCAGCCTTCTCAGCGTGAAGAACGGTCCTCGGATCCGGCTTCTGCTTTGAAGGCTTTGGCTGCTGTGTTGTGTATGAGAAACTAGACGGCTGGAGCTGCTCACGCCCAGCAGCCCCAGGGGGTTGGACATAGCGAGGGAGAGATTATCTTGTATCTTTCTCTATGATTCCCATCAAATTGAGCCAGAGGTGTCTCTCAGTGACCACAAGGGCTGCCATCCCTGAGAGATATATCTGTGGCCCGACGGAGTTCTCAAACCCCATCGGGCCAAACTCCCTCACTTCTGTCCAAATACCGCAGCAGGTCAGCCTGATATGCTTGTAGCACTGCTATGGTGTGCAAGCAGGCCCATGCTAGACCCACTGCCATATATGCTTTTCCCACTAGATTAAAAAATAGTTTTCTTTAATGGTTTAGTGAGAGAAGCCGACGCCTTCAGGTACAATACTGAACCGGGAGACAGATAGCTCGCAAGCGTCTGTTCTACCCGGGGTATTGCCCCATAGCCATACCCTCTTAACCCCCAAATATCTGAAT
Organism: Siphateles boraxobius; assembly: GCF_051911475.1. Lineage (NCBI taxonomy): Eukaryota > Metazoa > Chordata > Actinopteri > Cypriniformes > Leuciscidae > Siphateles > Siphateles boraxobius. The sequence continues at coordinate 1,452,640 of NW_027509180.1, forward strand.
ATACATGAATGTGGGGGCTAAAAGACAAGAGGAGTAAGGCTTTTTCCATGATCTAGACAGCTCGCTGTGCAGATCGGGAAAAATGGAAGGCCCCGTGATGGAGGTGGAAAAATAGAGGGAAGGAAACTCGTTAAATTTATTTTATTTTTAGGACGAGTGCCCCCTTATTTCTGCTGGCCATAAATATTTAATTTATCTACAGCCTTAGTAAACACTTCCACCAGCTTATTATTTTTTATATATATTTTTTATATATATTCACTTTATTTTATATATAATATATAAACTATCATATATATATATATAGGCTATATATATTTCTCATACGCTGGGGAAAGAGATGGCAAATTCACTTCCCCCATGATTGTGTCACTTTCAATGCCCAGCACATCTACCTCCTCGGAGGTAGAGCACTGAAGCATTGATTTCTCTCTCTCCCCGGGCGGAAGAGACCGCAGCGCGGGCTTCCGAGACCGGCGAGAGAGCACTGGATCCCTCGTGGAAAGGGAGGAGATAAGATCCGCGGACCCGTCTCCAACCCCGTAAAGAGATCCTATTCGCGATCCACAGGAATGCATTCTCCGCGCTGCCTCGGCAGACGCGGGACCTGTCACCCTGAGAATTGCGAGCCCGGCCACTTTCCTCGGAAAGTGACAGGCGGGAGCGGAGCATGCGAAGCGAAAGCTTCTCACAATGTTGGCAATCAGCCCCCTCGGAGGCTGATACCGCATGCTCTACTCCCAAACCCATCACACAAAGCTCGTGTGTGTCCCTACTCGTTAAATAGCGCGAGCAGGGAGAACACAGAGTTGTGCAATTGTTTAGTTTCCATAAATATATATATATCAGACAGACAACAGTAAATATAACAGACAGTTTGACACAGATCGCTTGCTGAGGCAACAGAAGCTAATGCCGGTTTGCACCGGATGTGCTTTTATCATATCCTGGTCATGACGTCACCCGCCCGTGACGCTCATTCTTTCCATTGGACTAGTTGACATAGATGCTTCAGACGCAGTCACGCTGGGGGCGTTCCCATGGCGTCGATGGACGCATCGTTGAGTTCCCTTCGTAAGGGAACTTTTTGTTGTGTTCTCTTATTACGTTGCTAATTGATAAATGTCCACTAGATGGAGATATTGCTCTAGATATGGAAGTAGGAAGGTGGAGAGGAAGTGGTTGTAAGAGAAGAGGATGAAAAGTAAAGAGACCTGTTCGCTATTCGTGTGCTCTCATTTATTTTCATGTGGTTACACAACAGTTTTTGTCTCTTCCATTCCTGTAAAAACAGACATAACTAAACTTGCTAACAAAGTTAGAATTCACGTTTTAAATGAATACTTGTATGAAGGTAAAAGAGTAGCAACATTTGAGAGCTTGTAGATTTGAATTTGAGAACAAAATATTCATGTTTGTAAGCTGAAATTTACCCTCATAGTTCTGATGTGAAAGTCTGAATGTTTCGATTCACACACACAATAAACGAGTCAGACGTCACCAACTAAGTCCAGACGTTGAGCGAAGGGTTCAGTGTGAAGAGCATCGACTGACCTCGTCCCTCATGAACACGAGTGATGTTGAAGCGATGGAGTCTGGTCATCTACAGCTTTAAGACGGCATGAGCTTCTGGAGTCGGGATCTCATCCCTGTTGTCAGGAATTAAGACTCATTCAGTGAGAGTTAATAGTGATAAGTGAACTTCTCCATCTGTCAAAGGCAAGGGCAGAATTTGAAAAACGGAAGGAAAAAGCATTTTCTGTGTTGGTGCTGAATGTAAGTACGCCTCAGTTGTATCTGATAACAAGCTGTAAGACCCCTAAGGAAGCTTGGGACACACTAAAAGGACATTTTGAAAGAGACACTCTAGCAAACAAGCTGTTTCTGAAGAAAAAATACTTTAGATGTGAAATGAAAGAAGGAGAAAATGTAACTGAACATTTGAAACGAATGAAGGAATTAACTGACAGATCTGGTTCGTGGAGATGTTACAAATGTGGAAAAGAAGGACATATCAAGCGTGACTGTCCAAGTAAGAAAAAACAGACTAAAATTCACAAAGCAAAAAATGTAACATGTGACCATGATGAAGATTCGTCTGAGAGTGCCTTTATCGCTAGAGGTGAAAATCAGGATAAGATGACACAACAGGTCGAATGGTTGATCGATTCTGGAGCTTCAAAGCACATGACGTGTCACGAAGAAATTCTTCAAGACTACCAGCAATTTCAAAAAGCACAGTCTGTGAAACTTGGTTATGGTAGTGCAGGGCTCCAGACTAACTTATTTTACCTCCGTCCTGGAACCGTTCTGAAAAACAATTTGAACCGTCCTAAAGTGAATGTCAACCGTCCCAAAATAAAAATGTTTATCTACTGTAGATTTAGTCGACTAAAATCTTATCGTATTTCGTCGACTAAAACTAGACTAAAACTAAAACAATTCAGATGACTAAAATATAATGGGTTTAGTTCAATTGTAATGCATTAATTTAGAATTTCTCTAAAATTTCCAAACCCACATACTTCCGGAGTAAACATCTATTAACCTGTTAATATGAATGATTTTAAAGTTTGAACATGCAATACAGATACAGATTTAACTACTGTGACTTAAAAAAAATCTTAAAATTAAATGAAACCACTTTTCCTAAAGTAGAACAGTCTTCTTTCAATGAATGATATATGCATTCTTTATAACGACTTGCATACATCGTTCTTTATTCGTTCAAGCAGCAGACATATTTGTATGAATTAAATATAATGAATCCTTATTAAAGCTATTAACGAGCAGTGAATGCTTTTCTCTTTTTCTTTTGTTGCTTGATCAATATTAAGGACACAGACCGCATTAGGTTTATTACCCACTGTCACTTTAAGACATCCATGACATGCGGATCCAATTGCACCGATGCACATCCGATAGACTCACAACTGTTTAAGACTTAACCAACATAGTTTACATGAATACTCTCCAAAGCGGACATTTAGACATGATGTTGTGTGTATTTGTCCATTCAGACACACAAGAGAGCTCAATTCAGTCCTTGCGCGCTGTCTATGTGCATGGCTGCACGCTTCGGGTCGGCTGTGTGCGCACAGAAAACCATACCGAATAGAGCTCTTTTTTTGCGTCGTCACTCTTATTCAGATATATATGTCTGCTCTACTCATTCTCCCAGACCTTTACGTTTTTTTTACGTTTTATGAGACATGCAGCGCATGTCAACCCGTGTGCCGCTGGGTAGATCAGCACGTTACAGTACAAATGTGCGCATCTACCACAAACGCAGGACAGCAGTTCTGACTGGATCGCTTCCCAAAGCGTCAACATCTAACATTTTCGTCTAGTTTTTAGATGCAGGGCCGCCTTCTTGGTGCTCAATCTGTTTTTACCTTACCGTTGTTTAATCAGCGCAACATATTTGCGATGTCATTAAGCCATTTGATAGATGTACGGCGGAACAAGTCTCCAGTGTAACAGCATGAGAAGACGCGCTCCGTTGTAGTCAGCGCTTGGTCGGTTAATTTTGGCATTTTCTAAGTAAGTTAGCCTAATAGGCTAGTAATAAATAAACACGCAAACAAAAATGTCTTTCGTCCTGTAGACGTGGAGAATATTTCTGTTCGTCCTAAACACATTTTCTATCGTCCCCAGGACGCCGTTAGTCTCGAGCCCTGCTGTGATCAGATTAATAAAGCCTCGTATGTATGAATGAAAGCGTCTAAATTTTTTTTAGCGGAACATCAAACGTCGTCAGTTTGAATGGAGATTTGGCGCCATCTGCTGGACATTCAACAGACAACATTATAACTGAGAAACTTCAAGCTGTAAAACAATCATGTACTCTGTATTGTAATGAATGTATTAATAGGATTGATCACAGGTTGGAGGAGTTCGCAGCACAAGCGTTTGGAGAGAAGATTGTAGATGTGGTCATTGTCACTTAAGAAATATTCCCAGTGTATGCTTGATCTTAAAACCATCAACAGGATCATCACCTGATCTCAGTTCATTTTAGCTTCCTTTACTACTGAAAACGTGTTTGAGACACACGCTGTCACAGCAGCCAAAAAGACAAAAGATATAATAAAGCGTTAAGAGCTCAAAGAGTCTGATCATGTATCCTTTTTAGACTTCTTTAGCCAGAAGACTGTCTACTACTTCAGGTTTCTTAAGAGCTGACTGAATCATTCATGTGAAGGAGTGTCAAACCAGCTAATCCTGGAACTGGTCAAACGAGTTTATTAACAAATCCTTTACAAAACAGTGATTTGGATGATTCCTTAAAGCTCTGTCAAGTTCAGGAACATTTACAGGCATAAGACTTTATTTTTTCTTTTTCGATACATGCACCCTTAGGGGACACAAGGACTTAAGATGCCCATCTCCACAATAACTGCAAGCATCAATAAACTCACAATTAGGGAACCTGCATACACTCTCATTAAAGTTGTAACACATAGTATTAACCCTCAGGAATAAAGAGAGAGTGTGCGTAAATAAGCTGAATAAAGAGCAAGAGAGAGTAAAATATCTGCTTATTAAAGCCAAGTCTACCACGAACCAGTCCAGTCTTTGGTTGAACCGTTGAATATAATAGGATGTATGAAGGTACACTTAAACATTTTAATATTAATAATGTACTTACACTTTTCTAAGTGATCTTATGAACCACTAACAACTCCTAAATAACTGGTTTAAAAATGCTATACTTCATTTAGAAATGATACATTGATCAGAATAAAGTATGGAAATAAATCTAGAATAAAGCATTTATAGATGTATTTATAAACTGCATTTAACTTTATATGATTATTATTAATTATTATTATAAAGTGTTACCAAATTATATCTAAATGAGACCATAAATTATGTTGAAAATATGTCCACAATGACCACATTTTAACTAGGGTTTAAACTAGAATGTTCCATGAGCCTCTGCATGACGTGCACAACACGTAAAAAAAAAAAAAAAAAAACAGACACCTGAATAAAAGACACTTTCACACAACGGAGACTTCACACGCAAGGAAGAACAACATGAACAGGTAGGTCATACAAAACTATTTTCTTGTATGTATGAATGAATGAATTAATGAATGAATGAATGAATGATAAATCTTTATTTCAAACTATTATAAGAAGAAAGGAACACATAAATAGAATAGCTATACAAACGAGTACAAATAGAAGAAGTAGAAAATGAAATAGAATAAGGCTATAGAATGTAAACATAATACTGAACCCGTTGGAAAAGCGATCCAACAAACATGGGTCCGACGGCAGCGTCGTGTTCCTGGCCAGAATAGGACGGCATAAATCGGTAAACATATGTAACGCCGAACAGATGACGTCAAAGACGCATGTTCAACTTTTATTTTCCAAATATTTATTCAACTATTCCAACGAGTCGGAGGGACGTCTTTTCAATGGCCATTACACGCCCAAATGTTTGCTGGGAGAAGCACTATCAACACGAGACAATAGCTGTCATAACCACCCATACAAAAATGTAATATATGGCCATATATGTACTTATATTTTAAATAGCATGACATATATCTATACATATATTTGACTTATCTGAGAACACAATATATGCCTGCAACATATATGAACATTTATTTGTCCAAACATGTGAAGAAAATATTGAGTTCATCCATATATGATAGGGGGAGAGCCGGGACGATTGAAACGCGGGACGGATGAAACATTGAGATTTCCTTGAAAACCACTCACGTTATGTACGTCAAATTTCGTCAGCACGTACAGCACGCAATGCCTATCAGACCCGCGAAAACATTTCTTCTTTACGTCTTGCCGTTTTAAAGTTAGAGCCGGAAAGCTGTTTTTGAGTGTGGTTAGTGAAATCTTTTGTGCGGTACTTTTTTTGACTGGCAAGTTGTATTTATTGTTTCATGTGCCATTGTAATAATAATACGGCAGGTGTATCAGTACTGCATCACACCCTTAAGTGTATAATATCAGAGTTTTTTAGTTTACGGACAAAACAGGTTTAAATGGCTGGAGGCGCTGTCGGGACAGTTGAAACAGCGACTCGTGCAGGTTAAACCTGGTCATTGGAAAACACTCAATATGACTGAATCACTCAATATGACTCAAGGAATAAATGTAAGAATTAATTGTAAACGGATTTGTCTGTCTTCTTCAAAATAGCCTGTTAGAAAGATTACGCAAAATGCGCAAAGGCTTATCGCCGATTGTTTATTGGGCGACAGAACAAAAATGTTAATATGAACCTTAAAATGAAAATAAATGACAAAATATATTTGTAACAATATGTACATAAGTTACTTGTCAGGTATTGTTCATAAAAACAAGAATTAGATGAATAGTTACCGTTACTGTTATGTTTCATCCGTCCCACCCCTGTGTTTAAATCGTCCCGCTGTGGAGGGACGATTGAAACAAAACCCAACTCCCGTTCAAAGTAAATTTTTACTTAAATCATTCTATGTTTCTACCGAATAACACATGATACTAAGAGAACACATATGTGAGTTGTTGATCACACACACAAAAAAAAAATCTATCTGTAACCTTATCTTAGAAAACGATGTTTATCTGAAAAGTGTTTCAACCGTCCTGGCTCTCCCCTACCATATATCTGCATATATTACAGTATAGTATTGGTTTCTCGCATATATGGACAACATTAAGTATAAATATGTGACATAGCCTACATATATTTGGGGAAATATTACATGAAAACGGCCATTTTTGCTATATTTTGAAATATATGTTTCATATATGTCTATGTGTTTTATATATGAATTTTGCATATATTCTCATATAGGCAGCAGACATACATGGGCACTGACATTATATATGTAATTTACTTATATTGACATATATTACATTTCTGTATGGGCAAGTCACAATCAAACAAGAAAATATTAGGGCAGGCCCGGATTGGCTAATCGGGAGCACCGGGAGAATTCCAGGTGGGCCGGTCTGTTTTATTGGCCAGGAGGGCCGGTGTTGTCATGGCACTGGGTTGAATGCTCCAGTCTCAGCGTAGCACCACTATTTTTTATTATAATTTTCTCGCAGCCCCACAAAAAAAGTCAGTTGTTAGAGATGTGCGAACAAAGAATAAGAGATGCAAAACATGGATAATAGGCGCAAAGGCGGCGCTGAAAAGGCCAGAATAATAAAACATCTCTAGAAACTCAAGCGGCCAAATAGCCTCAGGGCCGTACCCAGCATTGTGGTCTCCGAGGTCCGGACCTCGGTCATTCTTCTGAGTGTATAATGAACTTTGTGAAATAATTGCCTAATACTCTAATTTGGTGCTGCAATGATTCGCATATCGCGACGATAACCGACCTCATAATCTGAGCTGCTTCAGTAGCTACTCAACACCGCTCGTCTGCAATGGCAAAATGTTTGAGATGACCGATTAAAGCAAGCGGGATTTATGTTAACAGAAGCGCGAGCCCCAACGCGACGCTTCAAGAGATTAGCAAGTGGAACTAAACTAAACAGCTGTTTTACGATAGAAGTTTTAAACGACCGAAATAAATAATCAGTTTGCAAAGACTGTATCAATCAAAGCTCAGCTTCGGGAAGGGGTGATTTACAGGTAACCTAAAGATAAAGAGAGAGAGAAGAAGAATGAGAGAAGGAGATGGAGATGAGAGAGGAGAGCAAGAAGAGCAATAGCCTATTGCATACTGTGCCCAGAAGGAGAATAACTTTATTACAAGGGCTTGACAAAAAGATCAGAACAGACGGTTAATAAGCGTTTATTTCACCAGATTATCAGTAACCTATTGAGCGCTTTATAGAATAGAGATCGCTATGATAACTCTTGTTATATATTTCATTCTTACGGCGTCCGATACAACTTGTAAAGTCAATAAAATATAAAGGCAATACAAGTAGATTTAGTTTAGTAGTAGTTGATAGCTTATGTTTTTATTAGTTTAGTCGTAATTTAGAGACTGTACGCGGCGCGAAATCTTTTCGACTATAAATTGATGACGAATGTTCTGCTTTTCGTGCTAAAAAGAAAACCAACCAGAGCCTCAAAAACACTGCCAGTTTCCTGAAGTTTTCTCACAGCTTAGTTCACCAGAGGAGCTATGGCCACGCCCACGTGCGTGTCAGACTACTCAAAGAAAATATTCCATAAAGTGCGTATTATGTGCATATAGACACATGAATACTGAACTGTTAGTTAAAACACACTGAAACAGCTGAAACACATTGAAAATAAAAGAGAGTATCACAGCGAACTGTTATTGATTTAACTGAAAAACACTGATTTACCTTTTACTGTTATGCCTAATACTTAAGAGATGTAGGCCTACATAAAACTGGAGTTGTGTAAAGCCACATACAGAACTGTTCATAAGAAATAAATATCTGTCTCACTGTTATTCTCATTGTTGAACTCAAATGGTCTTTCTCCAGACTCTGGCTCCCTGTCATTGCACTGTATTTTAAAGCAAAATCTTGTTGTCTGGTTAGGGGGTACTTGCCTTGAAAAAGCATGAAAAGGGGGTACTTTAGCCAGAAAAGTGTGTGAACCTCTGGTAGTTCAGAATGTGGACTGTTGTGCCTTTCTGTCCTTTCAGCAGCTTGACATCTGTCGTTTTATGGAATAGAGCTCCAATTGTGGAAAAGAGTGTACACATTCTTATGATGATTAAAAATGCAGTAAAAACAGTAATACGGTGAACTATTATTCCAGTGTAAATCATCTGTTTTCTATGTGAATATATAGTAAAGTGTAATTTATTCCTGTGATCAAAGCTGAATTTTCAGCATCATTACTCCAGTCTTCAGTGTCACATGATCCTTCAGAAATCACTATAATATGGTGATCTGAACGAATTAAAGATATAGAAACGAGTAAATGTATATATATATATATTATTATTATTATTATATTTGAATATATTATATTTTGATTGTTTCCTTTGTTATTATATAATAATAAAATAAACCAATCAAAATGTCAACCCGTTGTAGAAGCCATATAGCTCATCAGGTCCAGTACTGACCAAACCCAAATCACAATCAAACAAGAAAAAGCAGGCATACCATTTCAAATAATACAAAAATACTAAACCACTGTACACCCTACTTTATCAAAAATCAAACAGCATTTTCAACAGTGCTGAATTTGCACTCTCCCCACTTCTGGGGCCGGTTGCATAAACACAGCCATTACGTTAAGACAGTGTCTTAAGTTCTAGTATGACCCACTAGCAGTTAGTCAGGGGCAGTCAGTCTTACTTTCCGGTATAAAATTAGGCCAATCTACGTTTTTATGTAACTGATATAAAAAAACTATGAAAGGTCTAAAATAAACAAATTTGATGTCTAACTTGTAAGGCTAGTCTTAGAGGTTTCTGCAACTGGCCCCTGTACTTTTCTGTACCAAAAAAAACACAAACTTTAAAACTGTCCATAGATATATACACTAGATGTCGCCTTGGCTACGGCAGTTCATTGGAACGAATGCGTCAATAGAGCCGCCATCTTGAAACGGGGGAACCGCTCATCAGTGTCAATGTAGGAAAAGGGCTAACGGAAATAAAATCACCATAAATCGTCATGAATGCGATTTTCTAGTTTTTTTTGGTTCGTTCCAACGGTCAGACATGTATTTATTATAGAGTCCAGAGAAATTTAAAAAAATTAAAAAAAAATCACAATCTTGTGAAATGTAATCCCTTGCTGTCTGGTTTTTAGATTTCGTTCATGTAAACATCCATACGCAGCACAAAAGTCCGGCATCATCCATGAATTCAGCGTTACCCAGCTACTTCCTATGACAAGACCCCTGTTCCAAGATGGCGGCGGTTTTGACGCATGTTTAGAACCCCAAGGCGACATCTAGTGTTTATATCTATGAAAACTGCTAAGATTAAGGTTACGGTTTTCAGATTTTGATCAGGTTAATTATTACTGTATATTTGAACAGTGTATTTTTATTTTATTTTTTACTTTTTACATTTTAGTGACAGCAACCAGAACTCTGCTCAGGAGCCTGAAGCCGGCTCGTGTTTGGAGGAGAGAGGGAACACCGTAAGTTACATCTGTCATACAATTGTTTGTTTTATTAAATAAATAATATCAGTGTATTCTATGTGTAACTCTTGTTTTTTATGTTTATAGTCTAATTCCCAGGGGAATGACAAGCCGGTACTCTGTATCAGCTGCGATCTAGAGAAGCTCTCAGAGAAACAGTTTGTGAACGACACAATCAAGATTTTTGATGTAGAGGGTGAACACGACCTCTCTGCAACACTCAACCAACCCTGTGAAGAGCGCATCAATTTGGACTCGGATTCTGATTTTATGTTGCATTTGTTTTTCAATTTTTATTTTTATTTTAATTATTATTTTAATTTTAATTGTAACTTTGATTCTAATTCTGAAAATGATTATGAAAATGATTATGATTATGATTCCGATTCTGAAAATGATTATGATTATGATTCCGATTCTGAAAATGATTATGATTATGATTTTGATTCCGATTCTGAAAATGATTCTGATTCTGATTCCGATTCTGATTTTGATTCCGATTCTGATTCCGATCGTAGGCCTAGACAAATTCAATACTCAGACATTAACATCATAGCAGGAGCACCGATCAGAATAGCAGGTTTGAATCACTATGCTGCACTAATTTATTTTCTCATTGATACTTGGTATAAAAACCCAGATAGTCAGGATATCTACTTCTTAGTTGGTAAATTCACGGTACAGATGCGACAAGACGATCTGTACTGCTGTCCAATCAAAGAAGGTGACAAAGAGATACATGTTAATAACAGAGATCTTTCTTATACAACAATGCAAACATCACCAGATTTCAAAAAAAAATGTTCTGAGACACTCTGGAATTACATTAAGGGTAATCATGGCAAAGTTGATCTTTCTATACAGGTCTCTGGAGACGCCACTGCACTGTGTGCTGTTTTATTCTCAGAAGTTATCAGGTATCCTAAAGTATTTTACCTTAACATCCTCATGATGGAGACCTTTAAATCATGGCAAGAGTTTAAAGACAATCATCCCATGTTAACAGGGGGATCATGTAAAAATCTGAATCAGAATAATTCGGTCCCAGTAAAGGTTAGAGAAAGAGAAGAAAAACTCCTTCACACTTGTGCCTTGAAAATGATAGATCGGGGGAAAAGAAGCGTGAAGTTTTATGTGTATTAGAGTTTTAATAGGTTTACATGTTGTCTTAGTCATTTTAGTCCATTTTGTTCCTCTTATCTTGTGTATGCGTGCATGTCTTTAAATGATCACATGACAGGAAACAGGAACAAGACAGGAGGTCGTTGCTCACTATACGACCAGGTGATCACCAGCAAACTGGACTGTGGACTTTCCTTCGTGGACTTTTCTTTCATCGACTTTTCTTTCCAACACTTTGGATTATCACTTCTGTGGACTTGGTATATACAGCACACCAGTGGACATTACTCACATTCACTTTGGGACAAGCAATACACCAGGATTCTTTGGACTGTTTTATGGTATGGTGCAACGGACTCCACGCTTTTAACAGACTTCGTTTTGTAATGGTAATTTCTTTTGAATGTATCTTTTGAAACTTATATCTGCTTGTGTGTTTTACAAAACATAGATGTGTTGAGGAAGTTGCAGGATGCATTAATATTCTTTGCAAATAGTTCAATAGTGTCTTCTTTGCAAAGAGGTCAAAGGGACAGTGCAAGGGGACAGAATGATTAGTTTTTCTTAGCAATAGATAACTTAGAGTGCATCAAGAGCGAGACATGTTTGGTTAGGTGTTTCTTAAAGTGACATATGTGCTGACTGTGGAGATGTATAGATAAGGGGTGTTAGAGAATAGGGGAACTGAAAACTGTCCACGTGCAGGGGCCTAAGTCCAAAGATCTTCAGAGGAGGGGTGATCTTTTGGGTATATAAACTCTGTGAAAAGAGAAGACTTTGCCCTTCTCATGTCAGACTCTGTCTGTGTGTGAACTGCCTTTCTTACAAGAAATAAATACTAACACTTATAACTTTTGAGATCTTCATTTGTTCTTCAACTGTTGTATAAGGTGTTGATAAAAGAATTTCCACGACAGTTTTCTTGAATTTTTTGTGTTTTTTAAGTTCCTTGTGAATATCGCTTAATAAACTTTCATGTACACCTTCTATATCTGTTGTTGTCTCCTCTTTCAAAACACTTCACAAACACAAACTCTCACAGTTTAATCTGACCCCAATTTTAGTTCATGATGTAATTCAACGGATTAGGCTGATGCACACTGAAAATAGCTGCTCCAAATGAATGTATTAACAGCACAATGTTTCACCATCAGGTCTTCATCGGGCACAATACCAATGTAGAGTAAAGTCAACTTTCACGCCTCTTTTTTCCGTTTGCTAGGCTACTTTGTTGTCCTGCGCCTGAGCCCAATCTGGGTGTTTGGGATGTGCACACCAGTTTTGTATTTTTGAAGCAGATATTTGACCATGAATGTCTGTACTGGAAGCTCCTGTCATGCGACCTGTATCCGGATGTTGTCCACTATACATTGAAAAGACAAGTGTAAACGCGCTTCTGAAGGGAATGTTATCCGATCAGCGTGTCCCGGTTCGGAGGGAGTCGAGGACGCATTGTGATCGGATCTCAGTGTAATGTAAACGCTAACCAGCCATCTTGTCTGCTTTCACAAGTGGACGTCATATAAACCCCCCCCCGCCCAGTCTCCCCGCGTGACTGTCAGAAAATAATGCCCGGATGCAGTTTAGACAAGAAATTAAACTTATTTGAACCTTACAATAAACGTCAATCTTCAAAACAGTTTATTTAGACTTACATGATACTGTGTGTGTCATTTAACTTTGTAATTGTGCAACATTATCTGAACGAGGCGATCGCCTGTACAATCACAGTCAGTCATGATCTTAATGAAGCGTGTGCGCTGCTTTGCCAGAGGAATAATGGGAATAAACTTTATTTTTTTAATGTTTTAAATGTTGAATGTTTTATAATAATTTATTTTAATCTCTGCATTTAATAAAACTATTAGGGAGTGTTTTTTTTTTATTTTTTATCATAGCTTGTAAATGTTTTAAATGAATGTGTATGTGTGTGTTTTGTATTTAGTTTTGTATAGCAATTTTATAATAATAATTTAGTTGTTGCACCACTAGGTCATTTAAGTTGTATTTGAAAATCTTAAATGGCACCTATTATGCCCCCTTTTACAATATGTAAAATATGTCTCTGATGTCCCCAGAGTGTGAATATGACGTTTTAACTCAAAATTACAGCATGTTAAAATTGCCCTTTCAAGAAGAGGGCTGTCACAGGTGTGGTGCGGGTTGAAGAAGAGGAATCAGAGTCAGAGTCAAAAGGCTCCAATTCAAACATTTACTAATAATCCAAACAGGTACAGACAGGAAGATGGGCAGAAGGTTATCACTCACGAAACACCGAAACATTAACAAGAACCGACCAGGAGTAACTGAACAGAAGGAACCTAAATACAGACACAAATGAACACAGCAAAATCCCCAGTGTACATATGTACACTCTCGGTGTACATAGTATAGGTCCAACAACAGGGTGTTAAAAATGAACACTGAAGCAGTGTTGAAGTTAATGAGATAATTAAGTGATTAATTAAGTGATGATTGGCCATTAGTGGTGACACCTAATTTTAATAAGAAGAATCATTGAAACAAGAAAGAGAAACACAAGAAATACTGACTTCGAGCCATTACACATTATTGTACTTATTATTACCAGTGTATTTCTGTCATACATCTACACACATTCTTATTTATATTGAACAGAAGTTTAGATGGTAATGCTTTATGGAATGTTTCGTTTCATGTCGCCATTATGGTGATCAGTGTTTGCTTTAGTTGGGCTCTGGTCTCTTTGCTTTTTAACATTAGTTTTTCTCTGGCTGCTCCAACTGTGTGTTTATAAAGCACATGTGTTACTGCAAGAGAAGCCATGACATGGGCTGTATTTACCGAAAGCATCGTAAGCCTAATTTGATCGTACAGACCTTTTGTTGCAATCGTTCTGCGATCAAGTTAGGCTTCAAATGCTTTTGGGAAACACAGCCCAGGTCATGATGGTTATGTTTAAATTATGAAAAAACAATCCTGTAGTGCCCTGATTCACTCAACCAACATTATAAACTGATTATACAAAGGTTCTATTCATATTTATTACAGTAGCTAATTCCAGCAGTGCTTTAATAATCTGAAGGTTTTAAAATCCCACACAGATATCAAGAATCTACATATGAATCTCAACAATGGTGACAATCACACAAAAGATTCATGTTGCAGTGCATGATGGGAGCCACCAATCAAAATGCATCCATGGCTCCCATCATGCATTGCAGTATGAATAAATAATACAGCTGAATTGTCCTGTAATTTTCATTGTTTTTCCTGTTTGCATGTTTTTTTTTTTGCTATTGTTTTGTTATGACTTTAATAGCTTGTTTTGTGATGTTCAGAGTTGATCTGTGTATCACTAGTTTGTTTATTGTCACCATTGTTGTGATTCATATGCTGATTCTTGATGTCTGTGTGTCCAAGCACAAGAGTTCCAGTGCACAAAGATTTTTCAAAGTTGTTCATATTGCTGTTGGATCTCAAACTGTAGAATCTCAGGGCTACAATCACCAATACTAAACCACAACATCAATCATATAGTCAAAGATTTAGATTCTGAATGACATCAGTGAATCAGGTCACTAAATGATGATAATGTCATCATCACATCATATTGTTAGAAGGTTTTCTCGAGCAATAACAAATGTGCTTTATAAACAGACTGCAGCACACAGCAGCCAGAGAAAAAACTAACAATAAATAATGAAAAGGGTCCAGAGCCCAACTAAAGCAAACACTGACCACCAAAATGGTGGCTTGAAATGAAAAATTCCATAAAACATTACCGTCTAAACTTCTGTTGAATCTCAATAACTTTTGTAGATGTATGACAGAAATAAAGTCACACTAGAAATAATAAGTGCAATAATGTGTAAAGGCTCGAAGTCAGTAGTTCTTGTGTTTCTCTTTTTTTCGTTCTTATTGTTTCTCTTTCCTTCAATGATTCCTCCTGCTTATTAACATCGGGTGTCACCACTAATGGCCAAAAATAGCAGAAATAGACAGTTGTCTCAATTACACGCATTACAAGGTCAAAGATGAGAATGAACATGAAGGGACGTATGAGACGATCAACATGTCCATTCCTCCTGATCCAAGAGCCGATGTGAGTCACTAAATCATCAAACATTACAGTCACTGTCTGTTCAATCATGTGATTTAAAAGCGTTTGTGTTATTCTACATATTATAGTGAGAGATATGTGTGTTCTGTGTGTTAAACTTGACTCTCTGCATGTTTGCATTGATGTTTAGGAGCAGACAGATGATGTGACTTATTCTGAGGTCACTTCTTCCAGTACAAAGCCAGTAAAATCGCTCAATGTGAGTCGATACCAGCGCATTCCCTTATTCTTCATCACTGTCCATCATCACTGACGCTCAGATAAATGAAGCTCATGCTCTAATAATAATAATAATAATAATAATAATAATAATAATAATAATCGCTGCGGTTCAAACAATGATGGACAGAATCTGTGCTGTTCTTTCAGGATCATAATGATACAGTGACTTACGCTGCCGTCAGAGGAAGAGAAGAACCGCAGGATGAACTTTACGCCTCTGTGAACAACAACAAGACCTTCACAAATAAACATTAATGATGGACATCTTGGATGACATGGGGGTGAGTAAATTATCAGCAAAAGTTTTTTTTTAAAAGTGAAGTAATCCTTTAACGTTATCTTACTAGCTATTTATAACTTATAGAAAGAGTGCAACGTTATAAAGTTACATGTATTGCAAAATACATAATGATTTGAGGACCAAGTTTGTAGTCAAAGTATGGGAAGCCCATAGTCAATGTAAAGCATATTGTTGATGTTTCGTCCCTATTAGTGAATGTTCCATAACTGTTTATAATCCGCCGTCATCGGTGGTCCTGCTAACTAGCCTGCGCGTTCACGGCAGGCTCCGCTGTGGGGGAGGAGCTGTGGGGGGAGGAGCTGTGGAGGGAGGAGCTGTGGAGGGAGGAGCTGTGGGGGAGGAGCTGTGGGGGAGGAGTTGTGGGGGAGGAGCTGTGGGGGGAGGAGCTGTGGAGGGAGGAGCTGTGGAGGGAGGAGCTGTGGGGGAGGAGCTGTGGGGGAGGAGCTGTGGGGGAGGAGCTGTGGAGGGAGGAGCTGTGGAGGGAGGAGCTGTGGAGGGAGGAGCTGTGGGGGAGGAGCTGTGGAGGGAGGAGCTGTGGAGGGAGGAGCTGTGGAGGGAGGAGATGTGGAGGGAGGAGATGTGGAGGGAGGGCTGTGGAGGGAGGAGCTGTGGGGGAGGAGCTGTGGAGGGAGGAGATGTGGAGGGAGGAGCTGTGGAGGGAGGGCTGTGGAGGGAGGAGCTGTGGAGGGAGGAGCTGTGGAGGGAGGAGATGTGGAGGGAGGAGCTGTGGAGGGAGGAGCTGTTGAGGGAGGAGATGTGGAGGGAGGGCTGTGGAGGGAGGAGCTGTGGGGGAGGAGCTGTGAAGGGAGGAGCTGTGGAGGGAGGAGATGTGGAGGGAGGGCTGTGGAGGGAGGAGCTGTTGTTTACTTTATTTATACCCGTAGGTAAATTTGAAGGGAGGTCTGTGGAGGGAGGATCTGTGGAGGGAGGAGATGTGGAGGGAGGAGCTGTGGAGGGAGGAGCTGTGGAGGGAGGAGCTGTTGAGGGAGGAGATGTGGAGGGAGGAGCTGTGGAGGGAGGGCTGTGGAGGGAGGGCTGTGGAGGGAGGAGCTGTGGAGGGAGGAGCTGTGGAGGGAGGAGCTGTGGAGGGAGGAGCTGTTGAGGGAGGAGATGCGGAGGGAGGAGCTGTGGAGGGAGGAGCTGTGGGGGAGGAGCTGTGGAGGGAGGAGCTGTGGAGGGAGGGCTGTAGCGCAGCAGAGAGCAAGGGGGTTGGACCTGTAAGTTGTGCTTGTTCAAATGTTCAGGCTAAGTCACCATTTTCTCAAAACTCCCTACTGCTGCTTTAATTTAAAGAGTTTTGATGTGTGAATTCCATGAAATAAGGCATTTGGTTGTATTCAGTGTTCAAAGGCTTCCCTCCTGTGGCTGTTTATGGTACTGCAGACATACTATTTTGTTCCTCTTCTCTTGCCGTACCACAGCAGATTCGAGTGTCGCTGCTGTGGGTTTGTACGATTTTTCATGCTCCAACTCAAGCATATTGTTGATGTTTCGTCCCTATTAGTGAATGTTCCATAACTGTTTATAATCCACCATCATCGGTGGTCCTGCTTACTAGCCTGGGCGTTCACGGCAGCCGCAGCCGCTGTCCAGGAGCCCGCAGCAGCATGTCCATTGCACATGGCGCCCCAGCCCGTGGTGGAGGCATCTGTTGAGACAACAACATGCCGGGAAGCTCGTGCCAGGGGGACACCGGCCCTGAGAAAACCGAGGTTCGCCCACGGGGTGAAGAACTGACGGCAGGTCGGAGTAACTGGTACTCGGAACGTGCCGTGTTGCCATGCCCACCTCGGGACTCGGTTGCGAAGCCAAAGCTGAAGCGGTCTCATATGAAGCAATCCGAGCGGCGTGACCGCGGCTGCAGATGCCATATGCCCCAGGAGCCTCTGAAAAAGTTTCAGTGGAACCGCACTCTTGCCCTCGAATTGTCTTAGGCAAGTCAGCAGTGACTGCGCGCGCTCGCTCGTAAGCTGCGCGGACATGGCGACCGAGTCGATGTCCATACCGAGAAAAGAGATCCTCTGCACGGGGCAAAGTTTGCTCTTCTCCCAGTTGACCCGAAGGCCCAGACGGGCTAGGTGCCGAAGCACTAGGTCCCTGTGTTCGCAAACCTGATCTCGAGAGTGAGCTAGGATCAGCCAGTCGTCGATATAACTCAGGATGCGAACCCCTTGTTCTCGAAGGGGAACAAGGGCCGCCTCGACGACCTTCGTGAAGATGCGAGGAGACAGGGCTAGCCCGAAAGGGAGAACCGCATACTGGTATGCCTGCCCCTCGAAAGCAAACCGGAGGAACGGTCTGTGTCGAGGAAGAATGGAGACATGAAAGTAGGCGTCCTTCAGGTCGATCGCTGCAAACCAATCCTGGGGCCGTATGCATTCGAAAACGCGTTTGGCGGTGAGCATCTTGAACGGCATCCTGTGAAGGGAGCGGTTCAGCACGCGCAAGTCCAGGATTGGCCGTAACCCCCCGGTTTTCTTGGGGACAATGAAGTAGGGGCTGTAGAAGCCAGACCTCATCTCGGCTGGAGGGACAGTCTCGATTGCACCCTTCACCAGCAGGGTGGCAATCTCTGCTCTCATGATAGGGCATTGCCACCGACCAAAGTGGAGCGGACTCCCCTGAAGCGGGGAGGAGGCCGTGCGAACTGAATCGCATAGCCGAGCCTGACGGTACGCGCGATCCAGTGGGACAGACGGGGAAGCTCTAGCCAGGCTCCCAGGAACTGAACCAACGGGATCATGCGAGCCACAGGCGTCCCCCCGGAGGGGCAGCGAAGCGGAGTAACTGGCCCAGATGTGGACGGCATAGCGGCCCGGAGAGGGGGCACAGTTAGCAACCGCGCCCTGGCAGAGGGGGCCAGGGGAGGACCAAGCTGGTCGTCCCGCGGGGGCCTGCTCTGCCAGGGGTCTGGCGACAGAGGGGGACAGGGGCGAAGCGGTCCGTGGACGGCACGCCGTGTCAACCGCCTCTGGGACAGAGGGGGGCGAGGAGAGCACGGCTTGTGGGCGGCGCTCTGTGTCGCCCGAGAACTCTGTGAGCTCAGGGAAGAGGGGATTGTTTCTGACTACCCTCGTGCATGTCTCTGAGCATCTGGGCCTGGTAGACCTGCAGAGTGGCCATAGCATGCAGTGAAGCAGCCGCCTGTCCCGCCGCTCTGTAAGACTTCGCCACCAGGGTCGACTAAAATCTACAGGCTTTGGATGGGTGCTTAGGCTCGCCCCGAGAAGAAGCACTCTGAGGACATAGTTGCATGGCAACAGAGCGTTCAACCGGGGGAAGCCCAGTGTACCCACGGGCAGCTGCCTCATCGAGGGGAGGAAAGGCGGATGAGACCAGCGAGCGGTCCCGAGAAGACAGGGGGGTCTTCCAGGACTTCGAGATCTCATCATGCACATCCGGGAAGAAAGGTATTGGGGTTTGCCGAGGACGAGGGTCGGCGGCCTTACCCAAAAACCAATCGTCCAGCCGCGAGCGCTCAGGACAGGGTGGAGGCCTCCACTCAAGTCTGATGCTCGCGGCTGCCCGGGAAAGCATGGCCGTCATCTCCGGATCAGACTCGAGCACAGCCGTATGCACACCGGAAGGTGGCAGCTGTGACGAGCCCTCACTTCCAGAAGAGTCAAACCCGCCTAGTGATGCTGCAACAGACATGGCATCTTCCTCTGTAGCTTCAACTGAAGCACGCGGGCCACCAGAGGGTAGACCCGCGGGAATCAGCAGTTCACTAGCGGGCACCGTCATTGAAGAGGGGGGCTGGGGTCGCGGACACATAGTCGGCGCCTTGTTCCAGACCGTAACCCTCAGGTCACCCTGGCCACCAGCCGCAGGACGGGGGGTGGATGAGGGGACTCTCACTCTTGCGAGTTCACGGAGTCTCGACCGTAATGACGCGATGGTCATGTTCCCACAGAGAGAACATGAGTCATCCACGAGCGCTGCTCTAGCATGATCAATGCCCAAACATACTATGCAACGCTCGTGCCCATCAGAGTCCGATACCAATCTGCCGCAACCAGAAGTACACGGGCGAGACATCTTTAAAAAGACGTGCCACGTGTAAGCTCTTTTAGTGAGAGAAAACTCAAGTGTTGAAGCACCCGGGGAGAAACGCACCGACTGGCAGACCACTGCAACAGATCAGCAGGAAGCACGCTCTCGCCGTAGATCGCCGTCACACCAACACTCGAGATACTCGTTTGTAAAGCTGACAATTCAGAGATGGCTTGTGGAGAGAAGAATACACTTGGCTCCGAAGCAAAAACATATCTGCTTGCTGCCGGCGTCCTCCTTTTATACCCACGAGGTGGGGCGGAGTTACGCCATGCAAATTCCGCAGACCCATGGCATTTCCTTGCCATTGGCTCGTTTTGTAATACTCGAAGTTGATAGGCTTTCTAAGCGAAACCCCATTCGTCGTCATCCGACGTAACTCGGAGTGACAACGAAAGGGAACTACATTTCCCACAATTCCACAATTCCCAACAGACAATATAAAGGACACCAGGAAATGCTTTGCCCTTTTAATGCCAAGCCGTTGTTCCATGTTGCAGTCGTGATCCCGGAGGAACCACGAGTAAGACACACAAATTCAAATTAAATGTAATAAATTGTCAAACCCATATCTTTGTTGTGGTTTCATTCCCTCACTAGGGTGCACTCTAGTACATAAAGAGACAACATAGCACTGTTCTGGGTAAATAATATTAAACAAACAAAATAAAAGCATAGAAATGTATAAATTAGTTAGAAAAAAGAAACATGAATCCCTTAAAGCAAAAGAATATTAATTTATCATGCAAAAATACAATAAAAAGAGAAAACTAGAACCATTCAAATGAAATATTTATTAAGTGTGGCCTTAGCCATCACACTGATGCAGTGATAAGCTGTTTGCTAAATACTTTTACACACGAGCAGTACATTATTACAGTTCATTACTGTAAACCGCAGCTGCCAGTAGATTACAGTTATTTACAGTATAATTGTTTGCAGTGTAGCACTAGGGGTCGCTGAAGATTTACGAGGGGTCGTCAAGCTCACTCTAGTGTGAGGGCTTGGGATAAAACAATAACCAGTTTGACGATAAACCGCGATGCAATCTCCAGCGGTTAATATTACAGTTTAATATTTTAATCATCAGTAAAACTGAATTTGATTCAATGATGCAAAGAAAGCATCAATCTCATGCAGGGCTGGACTGGGACTAAAAATCGGCCCGGGCTTTTCACGTCCCTGAATATGTATACTAACTCCTATTAAAACCACTAATGCCATGGCATGTAGCCTAATGAGTGAGTAGGAATGAGTAAGAGTTAATAGATGAAATAACTACTAATTGTAAAATACAATCTGAACTACTCCACAATGATGAATCCTAAAACAAGCTAGAAGCTGCATTGGCATAGCAATACCAGTGTTTTAGGGGTGTTTGGGGGAGCCCCTCGTAAGAAGAAATTGTGCTTTTTAATGTTAAATTCATCAATCTGGTGCACTTTGAGAGTTAAAAATTAAGAGCTCCAACCCATAATCAGTGTGCAAATTGAACAAAGAAAAACTCAACACTCTTTTAGCTGTGATATAATGTCTGCATTACACTACTACATAATAATAGTTATAATATTAATTCCATGACAGTAATAGCCATATATTGTAAAACAAATGCACTGAAAAGTAAAAACAACTTTCATAATTAGTTTTGTACTAATTTCTATGCTTGAAAGAGATAAACACATGATCTTTTATTTTGGCGGAAAACATGGTTTACAAACGCGTCTCATTACAATTCTAGTAAAATGCATAATGGTCAAATATGCAGATGTGTAAATAATGCGTAACTGGGTAATGGGTTCCTACACTCATCGCCTCAATGTTCTGAAAGTAGCCTATAGTTGTGCTTACCACAGTTCTCTACACTCACTCATTCTCTCCTGATCCTCCTCAATATCCTCATCAGACACTTGAAGGGCCCGTTTCTTTTTTTCAGGCTATTTCTCTGCACATTCCTACATTCGTTTCTTCTCCATCTCTGACTATTTTGACAGATACACACTGACACTGCACGCTCGCTCAGAGCCCAAAGGGGGAGGAGTTTAAAGATGTGATTGGACCAGCCCAGTGCCAATCAAGAAAATAACCAATGGGCCGCTGATCTACGTGTTTCATGGGCCGGTCTGTTAAAAAAAAAAACAACCTACGCTGACTTTTTTTGTCCAATGCATTACACCGGCACAAAAATCGGGCCGCCGATGTACGAGTATTATGGGCCGTTTAGACAAAAACATTAAAATGATCTGTAATGGCCCAAAAAGCACGTCGGCCCACCGGGAAAATGCCCAGTAAGCCCGATGGCCAGTCCAGCCCTGGTCTCATGCAGACACAGGCATGCAGCGTAGGTTTGCTTTGTTTGAAAAACGGCGGAGAGAAGTGAGAGAGATTTTTACAAATTTTACAAGTGCTGGGGAAATTATATGAATTAAAGTATGAATGAATTCTATGAATGTGTCTCTGAAGGGAACTGACTGCCTTGAGAGAAGTTTTGATGGCATTTTCTGTTCATCCTCCGTGAAGTGTTTCTAAGCTCAGCGCTGCTTCGGCTCCAGGAAACAGCTGTATTTCTGATGTTCACAAGCGCCACCTTCTGACAGACGGGTCATTCTTCAATTGGGGTGGCAAATGAGAGGCAGAAATTGTAAAAATGCTTGTTTGTTTTCTTTTAATAAAATGTATTGCTATGCATTTAAAATTAGTTTAATATTCTATATCAATTAAAATTGAAGCTTAATAACATTTAGACTTTTAAATAATTTGAATCAAACACTAGTGAAACAACCACTTATGTCTATGGTGTTACCAATATTTTAAGTAACATTTTGATTAATTCTAAATAAACAGGCATATGCAACTTTAGGTAATAATTAATAAATAAATAAATTACTTTAAGGACTCAGTTTCATTGATAATTTAAATATAATTTTTTGAAATAAATGTTTAATTGTTCATCTTCCCCTATTTTTGCCAAAGAAAAGTTTTTTTTTTTATTTTTTAAATTGTATATACATAAAAAAGGCAGGAAAAATGGTCTGTGCTACATTTATAGTCTTTCTTCTAAAATATTAAAACCATTTTACAGTCTAAAAACATTAAATTATAAGATTAAATGGCTCTGTAGGAAAGAAATGTCGGATACGTTTTGAAGTAACACCACAGACGTAATATAACACCACAGACATATTGCATAAAAGGTTTAACAATTAAAAGTTTATTGAGCAAAATAATGAAATTAATCATGAGTAGGATTACAAGTAATTATATGATTACGGATGTCCTGTGTGTTGTATTAAAAATACAACATTATTGGTATATTGTCTGTGGAGTTACTATAGAGTCTGTGGTGTTACCAGGAAAGACAGTAACACCACAGACAGTAACACCACAGACAAATTAGCCTAAATCCAGACTTTTCTAAAATGGAGGCTGCCATCATGATGATTTCAAGATCAGAGGACATTCTAGAAATATTAATAAGTATGCATTTATCAAATTTTTGATTAAAATATGTAAAATCTGCAAGTTATCAACATAACACCACAGACACTAACAAAGTGCGACACATGAAATTGTCAGGAATTTAGCTAACTTTAAGAAAATGAATAAGAAAGAATATACTCACCATGCACCCCTCAGATCAACCAGCACCTGCAATGACCTTTACACACAGGAAGTAGTCCAAACAGATTTCCCCCTTTTCTTAAAGGGGCGACATCCATTGATGTAACACCACAGACATGAATTTGGGGAACACTACTTTTTTCGTGAATATTGCAAAATATGTATTTTTTAAAACAATTTAATAAAATTGTACATGTTAAATAAAAACTATATTTATAATATAACCATTTTTTTTTTGTTAAAAATGTTATATTGTTGTAATTAAATTCCATGATATCTCTCTGAGATAGGGTGGGAACATACATATTTTGTTATAAATGCAATCTCTCAAACTCAATTAAATATGTATTTTAAAACTAAAAATTATTTATTAATAGTGCACAAATTGTGTTTATCCTACAGAATACAAAAATGAAAACATTTTATAATTTATTGGTATTTAAAGTTCATTTCAACTGTTGTAAAGTAGAGGGACACCACTTGCCACCACAAATGAAGAATGACCCAGACACTGGATTTACATTTACAGTCAGTCTGTCTGCGTTTAGTGTTTGTGAGAGTAGAATGAAGCTGCAGACTCGGAGACCTGCATCTACAGTCCCCCTGCACCCAGAGTCCCGCATTCTCAGACCCCTCCTTTTTCGAGACAGCGCCTCCTATCAAATTGTATCGGATAAACATGTGAAGAACATGTGAAGAACTTAAGCCAAAACGTGAGTAGGCTATCTTCAATTTTATTTGGCGAATCGTAGTACCCTACTCGTTTGATTTATTTTTTAATAAAACTAATTTAGCTCATCGATACAACATATGAATAGTCCATTTAATATTTGTAAAGATAGTATGTAACAATATTTGAGCCGTTAATGTATGTTTTTTCGCCCTCTTCCCCCCGAAAATATTTTGATAGCTAACGTTAGCCTTTAACCTTGGACTTTTTGTAGATATGTCATAAATGCTGCAGTGATTTTCACTGCCCATTTTGTGCCCCCCCCCCCCCCCCCCCCCCCATATCAAACCCACAAAGTTGTCCAAAGTTCAAAAACATCTCAAGGGACACTTCAACAGAGCAGTGCAACATGAAGGTAACCTTTGCAAACATCTTTTTTCTTTTTTCTTTCTTTCTTTTTGAAACATCATAAGACATGTGCTATCGGGCCTATACTGTTGTAGGCTATTCCGGGGTACACCATACATCGATGGAGTCGCCCCTGCCGAACCCAGCAACATATCATTTTATGATTATGCAAAGCGACTTATAAATTAGTTTTTTTAATGCAATTGAAGACGAAAAGTAAAGTCACGAACACAGTTTTTTCTTCCTTTTTTCTTTACAGCAAGATGATGTTTAGGTGATCATTAAATAAAGTTCAGAATTGTTTATTTTTGGTGTTTTGTCTATTCTGATTTGTTTTGCTTCGCATTCAAAATATCAAAAAACAGATTTTGTAATGTTAGCATGGTAATGTTAATTAGACCGTTATAGGTTGAACTGAAAGAAAAATTGGAATTTGAATAAAAAATATATAAAAAAAACATTGTAGCAATATAATATCACATACTATTTTTCAGAAGATAGTTCAATCTGTAATTGTATCCCTTCCATCGCAATGACTTTTTTTGGCACATGCATTAAGCAGGGAACGCAAATATTTATTGGATCATTTATTTGGAGACCGTAATATTGCATCCTATTGTTTTTAATTGCATTTGGATAAGCGTGCGCTGTACTCTGTGTGCGGGTGTTATACGATCTTTCGAGCAGCAGGAGGCGCTGTGTTCGAAAAGCGAGGGGTCTGAATGCGGGACTCTCGGTGGGGGACTGTAGATGCAGGCTCCGAGTCTGCAGCTTTATAATATTGGTTTGTGAAACTCAGACCACATTTTATGCACTGTTGTAAATTTTAGCCAGTTAATGAAAACAAAGCTAATGTGCATTCTAAAAATCAAAACAGCTTGAATAAAAAGGTAGGCCTGTCTACAGAGGTGTCAATTCCAGGGGTCAGAAAGTAAAAGTCCTGCCATATGTTTATTCCACCCATTAACTCAGCCAGCTGATTTCACTAATTAGTTCTATCTCCTGGCTGAAGAACTGTGCTAATTAGCAAATCCAGGTGATTGGAACAAAATACTGTGGAGGAATTTTACTTTCTGAACCTGGACTTGACACCTCTACCTGTCTAGAATTATTCATTGATCTGTTAAAATACTTATTCATTTTGACTGGATTTGCAAAACTATGTAAAGTTGGAGTAAACTTGCACAATGTTCTTTGAATGAATAATTTATTAGATGCACACAGGTCTGTTATTGTGGGGACATCGACATTATATGTGACCCTGGATCACCAAACCAGTCACGAGTCGCACGGGTTTATTTGTGGCGATAGCCAACAATACATTTTTATGGGTCAAAATTATCGATTTTTCTTTTATGCCAAAAATCATTAGCATATTAAGTAATTATTTTAATTATTGTTCCATGAAGATATTTTGTAAATTTCCTACCATAAATATATAAAACATTTATTTTTGTGAGTGAATGCAGCAAAATCATGAACATAAATGCACAACTTTAAAGGTGATTTTCGATTGTCTTTCACCCTCAGATTCCAGATTTTCAAATAGTTGTATCTCGGCCAACTATTGTCTTATCCTAACAAACCATACATCAATGGAAAGCTTATTTGTCCAGCTTAAATATGATGTATACATCTCAATTTAAAAAAAAAATTACCCTTGTGACAGTTTTGTGGTCCAGGGTCACATATTGTCACTCTCCGAAACATGTCGCGGAACAAAACAAGCAGTGATTGGTTGTGTTGCATGTCAGTCAGTCAGTCTGAAGCTCTGGCTAGGGTTTCGCCGATCACACTGATAGTGTTGCGCCTGCTCTTTCCAATTCTGCACAGTGTTAACCCTATTTTCTAAAGATTTCCTCACATCCTCCAGGTCCCGCACCCTTTCATCTTTTCCCTTCTCCTCCTCCAGTCTGGGAATGAAACAATCCAGATGTTCAGGAGTGAAATACCAGTCTTTTGTTATTAGGTTCAAAGTTACACCCTTGTGTAAACGACATGCCAGATAGTTGTTGTGCGATTGGATGCACTATTATTCAGCATAATCGGGTTAAGAACGTGCATGTAAACGCGCTCATTCCCTGAAAGTGAAAGTAGAAACAGACTGAGCTTTCAGCATCTGTCGCTGCATTAATGCCTCGTTCTCTCAGAGACGACGATGGATATAACGGTATAGCGACTATCTTAATTTACTGGCTTAATATTTCTCTTGTGGACCTACATTAATGACAGTAAAAAATTAGAAGAATATTTCTTTTTAAACAAGTTTTTGAAGCTGCTTTTGATTTTCACAAATGGCAGGGTTGTGCTGTTCGTGAACTAAAGACACTATTGTATTGTTTTTAGTGTTGTTAGTGTCATTAAACGTTTTGCTATGGAAACAAAATAGCCTCACTATATAACTGATTGTAGTATTGGAAATTTGCAAGGCTGCAATTCCCCTGGCTGGTCACAGTTTGTGGCCACAGGTATCCATGGTAGTCACGTGACTGCAAAGTGTGAATTGAGACTTTTTCTTTGACAATTTTCTGCACACTAAACTCACAGTTCTTAGAATTCTCAATATTCTGTCTTATAGCTTTGATTTTTAACTCTTTCTCAGTGATACTGTCTATTAGATTAAAGATACGAGCTTCAAGTTGTTTTCGCGGTTTCTGAACCTCTACTGTCATCAGAGTTTGTTCTCTGTTGTTTTCTAGCAGGAGTTTCAAAAACTTTTCCGTGCTTTTCTCTCCCATTTCCCATGATGATTTGTGAACGTGCTCTTTTTTCTTCCTGCTGTTTGTTGAATAAGAAGTGAACAGGTTCATTGTCTTCATGTCTTCTGTAGCGGATCTGTGCTGTGTTAATGGCATGAAGAGCATCTGTTGGAGGTCCTCCATCTGAGTGTGTTATGATGAACACTATATTGTTCTCTATATCTTTGCCAAACAGAGACAGAACTGACTGAAATATGTAACGCTCTTTTCCAGAGAGTCGATTCTGAGACGCCTTCATCACAAAACACACGGCATCAATATCGTGAAAATCCTCATCTGAAAATAACCTGCCCAGATCATCAGAAATATCTCTTTCTCTATCGAATCCTTCAGTGTCTCCGTATCCTGGAGTGTCAATGATGGTCAGAGATGTTGGGTTTTCTTCAACAAACACCTCATAAACTGTGATCTCAGATGTCAGGGATTGGGATTGATCTTCTCGTGTTTCTTCTTCTGTGATTTGATAAAACTCCTGATCCTCAAACTTCACTCCCAGTATGTAGTTGATAATGGTGTTGATCATGGTGGTTTTCCCAGAGCCGGTTTCTCCCACCAGCAGAATGACTTTGTTCTGTTTGTTTCTGTCTCTTCGTCCATATGTCCATCGTCTGACCTTTCTATCAGTCCCATCAATATGTTTTCTTTCTGTGTTCAGTTGGAAAAGTCTTGGGGGACCTGGATTAATGAGGGTGGCATCATGACGTGATCTACAAAGAGAGAGAGTTCATTTGGGGATCGGTTTGGGCCTTTTGGAGGAGTGAGAGTTGAATTGACAGAATAGGACAGCTTCATTTTACATTCATTTATCCTGTACTGTTGTTGCAAGTTGACATTAAGGCTATGTTTACACGGAAACGATCTGAAGAGAAAACGCAAAAGTGGCGTTGCGTTATCACATTTATTCATTTAGCTGACGCTTTTATCCAAAGCGACTTACAATTGCTGTATATGTCAGAGGTCGCACGCCTCTGGAGCAACTAGGGGTTAAGTGTCTTGCTCAGGGACACATTGGTGTCTCACAGTGGATTCGAACCCGGGTCTCTCACACCAAAGGCATGTGTCTTATCCACTGCGCCATCAATACCCCTCATCAATCAATATCTTATCACTTTTTATTCTGCGTTTAGACGTGCGTTATGGGGGGGAATCTGTGTGTGCATATAGTGACGCAAAAGTGTGTGAAATTCGATGTAGTATGCACTCCAGGCGGCTAGGTGGCGATGTGAAGCACTGCCACACAACAACACCAAGTCCGCGCGCCTGCGTACAACCTTCCGTCTACTTCTCTCCCTAGTAGCGCGAAATCAAAACATGGCGAAGCGAACAGCAAAAATACTCTTTTTTTGATTCGCGTTTTTACCCTTTAGACGGGAACGCGACGGTTGAGCGTTTTTAAGATTTCCACTCTGGAGGGTGGTTTCACTTTTTTGTGTTTTTAAACAACAAAAACGCCGTCACCGTGTAAACGAAAGACACATCTAATAAAATATTTGGTTACACTTTATTTCGATAGTCACTTTGGACATTCTACTAACTATAAGTAACTTTTCAACTACATGTCAACTAACTGTCATTAGAGTATTAGTAGACTGTAGTAGACTGTCAGTAGACTGGTAGGTTAGGGTTAGGTGTTAGCGTTCGGGTTAGGAGAACAAGTTGACTTGTAGTTGTTAAGTTACTTATACTCAGTAGAATATCTTTTGGGGGACCAACAAAATAAAGTGTTAGCAGATATTAAGCAGACAGTCTACTAGTACTATAATGACAGTTAGTTGACATGTAGATGCAAAGTTACTTATAGTTACTAGAATGTCTAAAGTGGACTATCAAAATAAAGTAAATATTTTTACGTTTTCACCCGCGAGCGTTCTCGTGTAAACAGGGCCTAAGGTTGACAAAAAGATGATGTTATTTAGCTGGCTAACAGAGATTAAGGAAGAAAAACTTACCGATTCCCCACCGGTTTATTTCCATCACCTGTATTTGATAATAAGCATTTTCAACAATGATAATATTAAATAAATAACAATATTAATACTTGATAAAAATAAATAACAGTATAATTTTTTTAATATATATTATATGTTATATTATTTGATATTTATGATGTTGCTGAACAAAAATAATGAAAACTTCATAATGTAATTGACAAACTCACGTTTGAAAGAAGGAGGGGGATCAAGACTGTGAAATGAAGTAAAGCTGGCTTCACTGCACTCAGAGTTTCTGCGACGGCGTGGGATCTTTAGAAAGAAGTTCACTGTCCTTAATAACTTTTCTATAACATCTATGTGATTAACAATACATACATCATGTAATAACTAATATTAACTAATGCTGGTGTCTGTAGTGCTACAGCCCACCTCACACTGAAACGACACAAGCTCTCTTTTTAATTCACATTAAGTTACACCATTTAGTAGGAAAAAAAAACGCTTAGGAGTGTAGCAGATTTTTTCTTTTCTTTTTCTTTCTTTCAAAAGATAGGGTAAAATAGTGTAAAAAAAAGTTACGAATGTTCCCCCCAAATTATAACTACATTTTTAGCTCGAAATATGCATTGCTATAATTTAACTTTCACTCGGTTAAAAATATGTTTTAGCTCATGAAAAAGTGCCTTGAGGTCGACCGATTAATCGGGTCGATTTTTGAATGAATCTGCATCGGCCGAATGAGCTGTAAATTAGGCCGATTAATAGTCAGGGCTTCAGTGTTGATGTGGAACATGTGACACTGCATTTTTTCAGTCCCACTCTGCATGCTAACTTTTTGAAGAGGACTTTTTAAGCCTGGCCTATTTAAATATTGAAGCGCATGATACTGGAAAGTACCCGACAGACACGTGCTGACTGACAGATAGATATACTGGCCCTGTTTAATGTGTTTTTGGGATGTAGAGCTTTCCTCAGTGCATAACTTACATATTCTTCATCTAGAAATGTTAGAAACTCATGCAAATATTTCCATTTTGCTGTCAGGAGTGAATCTCCACTAAACTTGACAGATTTCCATGAATGAGCGCGAGAATAGGAGCGCAATAATACTGACAAAGATATATATTGTTAAAATATTTTTTTTGAACAATAAATGCTCCATATGTAGAATTTTAAACCTACAAGCATGCAGGAATAAAAAAAACCTACAAGAATAACTTATTCTATATTATTTATTTTATTTACGTTAGTTTTTGTGCACTAAAACTTTATTCTTTTTTTCATCTAAAAGTTTATTTGACCGTCTAGATTCTGATGACCTGATTTGTGTATTTAGGCAAGGCAAGTTTATTTATATAAACTCAGAGATCACTAGTGATCTGAGTGATCTGTTGGGTTTATATTCACTGAGCATATCTGCAATGTTACAAGTTAGACTAACAGCTAGTGTTCTAACAATGTAGTGTCACATACAAAAGGGGTGGTGATGGCGCAGTGGATAAGACACATGCCTTTGTTGTGAGAGACCTGGGTTAGAATCCACTGTGAGACACCAATGTGTCCCTGAGCAAGACACTTAACCCCTAGTTGCTCCAGAAGCGAGCAACCTCTGACATATATAGCAATTGTAAGTCGCTTTGGATAAAAGCGTCAGCTAAATGTAAATGTAATACAATCTTTACGATTATATTTGGCTAATCGCCATTAGTAAATTTTTGCGTTATATAATTACTTTGCAAAACATCTCTCATTTGAAGCATAAACATAATTAACAGAAAAAGCTTCTTGTAGCAGCCTACGTTCCTGCTGTATCCTGCAGCCTATCTGGCAACCTCGAGTCAGGGAGGAGGGAGAGGGGATACACCGCTCTACAGTAATTTGAAAGTGATTGCAGTACCAGTTTTGGCCACATTCTTACATACGGCTCTTTTAAAACATTTTCTGATTTATGATATAAAGACTGGGAATCTTTTTAAAAGGTATGTAATACCTTGCATGTAATATATTGTTGTCATTCTGTGTGTCTTCTGTTATGATAAAAAAAAATACTGAACCAATCACATGCACCTAAGAAAGTGAAAGTGAACAAGAGAAGTGGTAAACAAATCAGGCACACACACACACACAAGGATATAACACATAGTTCTCGCTTCTGCTGCTCTGATGGACGTTTATATTTCTACAGTCCAGAACTCCTGGAACTTGAACTGATTTGTATATTTCATGCTCTTGTATTATTTTATTTGCTGTGGAGTGAGTGAATCAGGAACATCACTGGGAATTTCTGCATCTACAGGTGAGAATATCTTACGGACTCAATGACTCAATATCTTGTTGCCAAATTGATTTTATTCCATGATTATTTGAGATTATTTCAGGGGTGTTGTTTGGAGGTTTTTTTGTGCTACATTTCTTTCTTTTTAATGAAAAGTTTGTCTTCATTGACATGTTATATTCTTATAATTGCGTTTTAGTCTTTAAGTTCTTTCACACCAAATGTTACTATCAAACGGAGAAACTAATCTGAGACGAATTATCATTTTACACCAAAAGCACAAATTGTATTGAAGGAAATGCAAATTCACAACGTTCACGATGACGCATTAACACAGAAAACCAGTAGAACAAGTCCTGCAGTCAAATACAGAACAATACGGAAGAAAAAGTAGGGTGGATAATTAAAATCTTCGATCCTTCCTGAGACTTTCTAACCTCGGCCACCAGATGCCACTATCAGTCAGCATGAAATCTAATGCTTACACTATTTCCTCCATTTATGGTTGAATAACACATTTACGATTTACAGAAAAGTTTTGTCCATTGTAATCAAGGCAAAATCAGATTACATGTTTCATATGGCATTCTTTTAGTTGGATATGTAGCGCCCACTACCTGTCTATCTTTAAACGATTTAGGAACAGACCGGGTTCATTAAATATATACAGACAAGTGTAAGTTAGGCCCTTCTGACGTCACTAAATAAAGTCTCCCTCATAAAATGACTTAGAATGAAACTCTATGCTCAAATATTAACTTGTCAGGAAAAAAAATATTTTGGCAGAATAAAACCACTGGATACGAAACAAAATGTAATAGATTTAATGAGAATATATATTGCTATATATATATATATATATATATATATATATATATATATATATATATATATATATATCAAAATTGCAAGATATGTGGTGCACATGTGGTGTTCAGTATGTTGGTGAAGAGCCTAAAGAAAAATAAATTTCAATAAATGAAAGTGAAGGATATATGTAGGAACAACATTCCACATGCACTAAACCCTTTAGACTAGTTGATCTGTGTCCCCTAGGGTTGTCCTCCTTTTATCCCTCCGCTTATCTCCTTGTCAAGCACAGCTGGTCTATCTCACAATGCATTTGCTTATGAACTTGTGTTTTCCTTTAAATGTCACCTATTCTGGCGTGCTGAGAAAGAAGGCAAATGAGAACATGCAAAACATGTTGTAGATACCGGTCCAACACTTTGTGGACACAGTCCTTGGTGTTCTACCCACCAATTCTTGAAATTTGCAAGAGAAATAAGTCCTGTTGAAATAAGTCCATAATAAAGTTGACTGACACTCCCCAGAGGAATCTAACAGTGTGCGAGTGCACTGTATTATTTATTCTAGGCTATCCATTACTTCCAGACTTGTAAAACCTACCAGGGTATCAAAGGCCTGTGCATCAGAGAGGTGTTGCTCCTGTAACTCAGTCCTCCATGGTGTCAATCCTCTCTATAGGGACAGCGGAAGAGGCAGGCTGTGTTTCCTTCAGGCCATGGCGGATGTCGACCTGTAGGCTCAGGACCTTTTTCTGGAACACTGAACACACATTTGTTGAGGATTACAATGCTCCAATAAGAATAGCAAGGTTATCTAGCTCACAATTGTTTTCTGTAATCAGCTTCAGTGTTTGTTAGAAGTACAGCAGTGTTGGAGAAAGAAACTAAAGTCCATAGAAATTTAATCATCTGATATGATAGAAACCAAGCCACGGCTATAACTGAAAAGCAGTTTCTGTGGACAGAGAGAACAGTGCAGGAAGAGAGAAGGTGGTACTATTAAAAGAGTCTTCTCCACTGCCAATTGATAAAAATACTTACCAGCCCAAGGCAATGGGAAGGCCCGTCTCCCAGTCTCAGTCACTGCATCTGCACCACAACAAAAATCTGTTTCAGAAGTTATCAAATGATGAAACTGAACAGATTTATTACAAGAGAATTAATAAATCCAAAATGTCCAAATTAGTTTAGTTCTACTGTTTATTAGACGGGCCTGTACAAAAGAAGAGAGGATGAGATCACATGTACCTTGTTTAGGTGCTTTATCTCTTAACAGGGAAGGACACCTCACTCCTTAGAGCACCTGAGAGACAAAAACAATGTGTTAAACACCTTAACGTTTTCATTCTCCATCACACAACAGTTAAATGATTAATTCACTTTAAAAAAAAATCCTGATAATTTACTGTAAATAATTTATACTTTAAACCGAACGTTTCGCTGGATAAGACCCTTATTTCTCGACTGGGATCGTGTAACGTTAGACTTTGAAGCTGCATTGAGACTGACATTTGAACCTTCTTTGAACATTTGAATAGTTGCCATTGAAATCCATTATATGGAGAAAAATCCTGGAATGTTTTCCTCAAAAACCCTTAATTTCTTTTCGACTGGAGAAAGACATGGACATCTTGGATGACATAGCGGTGGGTGAGTAAATTATCAGGAAATTTTTATTTGAAAGTGAACTAACGTTAACGTTAATCCTTTAAGAGTTGCAATGTTACAAACTAAGATATCCTAGAGCATACAAGCACATTACTCGCTTTGAGTTTGTATGACCCCGATACATATTTTTACATGTTTTATATGTCCCCGTATACAGACGCTAGCTAGTTAGCAACAAGTCAGTCAGAACTCCATGCCATGCTGCTAATTTGCAATATGGAATTGCTATACGTGCAGTTTAAAGTCCCAAATTGTTCAAATTGCCATGTTCTCTCGTGGACAGCAAAAAAACCCATCGAAACTGAACATAAACCAAGAGCAGCAAGCAAAACGAAAAATACTGCCGACTGCCGTTACGGCTAACCCCCTTGACCATTCGCGGCTGTAACCACAGCAGGTTTGTGAAGTTTAACACAATAACGCCAACGTTAAACTACCTAACACGTACACATGGACATAGATTTCACTAGGCTGAACGAACTTATGCCGCGTTCCAGGCAACCTGTAACCCATGTTTTTCCAACCTTACACCCGTGAAAGTGAACTGGAACGGCAGTCAAACCTGTAACTTCCCACCCGTGAACTCGTTCTAGATCGATGTACTCCCAGTTACATGCTCTGACGTCACATAGCCCGCGAAACCATACAAAACAACTATGTAAACAAAACAAAATATATATTACATATTAATCATGTACATTTACTGCACCTGTAATAGACGTCCAAATAACGTCCAAAAAAATTACCCAGTTCAGGTCAAATGTTGAATGTCAAAATGACGTCCAAGTTGGGTTATGGTTTGGGCATCGAATAGATGTCCAGAATTGGTCATGGACCGACGGACCCAATATAGACATGAATTGCACGTCTATCCGACGTCCAGTGTTTAGTGGGAACGTCTGGGAGAAAGAGAAGAGCAGACATATGGATATATCTGAATAAGAGTTACGACGCGAAAGAGAGCTTTATTCGGTATGTTTTTCTGTGAACGCACACACACACACACACACACACTGAATTGAGCTCTCTTTCGCTTCTGAATGAACAAATACACACAGCATAATGTCTAAATGTAAGTTTTGTAGAGTACTCACGTAAACACAGTCGGTTATGTCTTTACAGAACGTAAACAGTTGTGAGAATATCAGATGTGCATCAGTGCATTGGATCCGTGCATTCGGTCTTAAAGGGACAGTGCGTAATAAACCTAATGCCGTCTGTGCCCTTAATATTAATCAAACAACAAAAGAAAAAGAGAAAAGCATTCACTGCACTTTAAAAGAAGTCTCTTCTGCTCACCAAGGCTGCATTTATTTGATTAAAAATACAACCCAGTAATATCGTGAAATATTATTTTTATGTAAATCAGCTGTTTTCTATCTGAATATATAGTAAAGTTTAATTTATTCCTGTGATCAAAGCTGAATTTTCAGCATCATTCATCCAGTCTTCAGTGTCACATGATCCTTCAGAAATCAGTATAATATGATGATTTGATGCTCAAGAAACATTTATGATTATTATCAATGTTTTAGGATTCTTTGATGAACAGAAAGTTAAAAACAACAGCATTTATCTGAAATAGAATCTTTTGTAACATTATAAATGTTTTTACTGTCACTTTTGATCAATTTAATTCCTCCTTGATGAATAAAAGTATTGATTTATTAGGTGTTCAAGCACTTTAGTGCCGAAAACCTATTGTAATTGTAAGGATTTTTTTTTTTTTTAATTCCCCTAAAACGCATCGTGCAGCCCAAACCGTAAGGCCTAGAGACTTGAAACTCGGCCAGATGGTAGGCCACAATTGTTGGTAGGCCACAAAAAAATGTTATGTCGAATTTTGTCCTACTTTTGCGAACTAGTCCCTGTTTTTTTTTGCCCGATCGGAACCAAACCAGTCTAGGCCTATTCTCTTGACTCTCTAGATCAATAATTATCGAAAAAAAGTAGAAATTTTGCATTTGGGTGGCTGTAACAGGGTCATTTAGAAAAGGGGCAGGGCAAAATACGGTCAAAAGCCTATAAATCCTAAACGAAAAGTCAAAAAATCACAAAAATTGATGAGCATATGTGTCATAACATGGTGAAGAAGCATGCAAAGTTTCATGGAGATCGGACCATAGGTGGCGATATAACTGTCAAAAAGCTTCAAAACCATGTATTTCCTATGGTAAATTGCCTGTATTGGCTGTAAATGGTCTTTTCCATCTACGATCATATAATATTCATATCATAATGTTCAAAACCATCATAAATCATTATAAAATGTGGCATATCATGGTAAATCATCCTACAACATGGTAAATCAAGGTAAACTAAGATAAATCATGGTGAACTATGGTATATCATGCACGAATCACATTAAATCATACTAGAGTGTGTTCAATTGTGGTAAACCATACTAGAACAGGTAAATCATGGTGAATCATACTAGAACTTGGTATATCATGGTAAACTATGGTAAATCATGCTAGATTCATGGTAAATCATACTGGAACATGGTAAATCATGAAAAATCACACTAAAATGTGGTATATCATGGTAAATCATGCTAAAACATGGTCTTTTCCATCTATGATGTCAGTGGTTAAATGCTTGCATAAAACTTAATGTCTTTTGATGCTTGTGTGGTTAGAAATCGTAACTGCTTGAACACCACTAAATGCTGCTTGCAGCTTTAATTTGATTTATTTCCCTTCAAAATAAAATACAAATTCTGACTGACCCCAAAGTTTTGAGTGGTAGTGTTTAATGTTACAAAAGATTATATTTCAGATAAATGCTGTTCTTTTCAACTTTCTATTCATCAAATAATCCTGAAATAAAAATGGTACACAACTGTTTTCAACACTGATAATAATCATAAATGTTTCTTGAGCATCAAATCATATAAGTCCAACTAATTCGATTTTACAGTGTAGACTAGTAATTGTATGTTTTGTTTAAGTAATGTGTTTGTTATATTAATAAGATAGAATGAATGGCAATTACTTTAAGGGCTTGGAACCGGAAGTTTGACACTTGAATGTTTTGACGTACATCAGTGATGTGAAAGAAGTTGACAAGAACAATAAAATGTAAAGTAAAGCTCAATAGGCTACGAGTCGTCTTTGCAGACAGAACAGCACCTTTCAAATAAGCATCCAGTGAGCAGAATAATGTAACATTATCTCATTAAACTAACAAATATAACACACTTTTAATTTAAGGTAAAACTTCTGCTCATTTCTTGATCTTTTAAAAAAACTTGCAGTTTCAGATTATACTCCCTTACAGGGGCTTTTTACAGATGCCTAACCCTATTTTTTATTTTCACTCTCTTTGTGATTTTTTTCCATTTAATCAGAACCGGTTTATCCGGATGAGCTGCCGTTTTTTATTTCTTTGTCAAACACAAGGAAGAAAGCCATACAAGTTTAAACACACACTG
This sequence comes from Siphateles boraxobius, assembly GCF_051911475.1. Classification (NCBI taxonomy): domain Eukaryota; kingdom Metazoa; phylum Chordata; class Actinopteri; order Cypriniformes; family Leuciscidae; genus Siphateles; species Siphateles boraxobius. Next base: position 1,490,082 of record NW_027509180.1, read on the forward strand.
TCTTCATGTGCCAGATCACTTACAGATTTCACTTTGACGATCCAGAGATATGATCATAACTTCAGCTGAACATGGACCTGCTTATGTTCATTTCTGTGACTGTGATTCCACTTATATCCAACGGTATGTGCATTGTTTTTCTCTCTTCAAGTTAATTCTGGCAAGACACATCGTTAATTATGTCCCATTTAAAATATCTGCAAACTTACAGTATCAGTTAAAGTTTCAGACACATTTGACTAAATGTATGTTGTTCATGATCTTAAAAATCATTTTTGCTGGTAGAGGCTTCTGCTAAAATGCTTGAAATGAGTTTGTGCCTACATATGGATTTCTTTACAAAATGTTTAATTTATTTTCTTTATAAAATGTTTTATTTGTACTTGATAGTGAAGAAAAAACATGATCATGTGTCCTCCTTCAATAGTGTGTAAAATCAATGCATGTGTTATAATTAGTGAATATTAAGAGCATAGATGAAACGTCTCGGGTTATGACTATAACCCTTGTTCCCTGAGAAGGGAACGAGACACTGCGTCGAGAATCGACTCTTTGGGGACGCTCCCTTAGCGTGCGCCTCTGAAGTATGAATGAAACTATTCCAATCCTGATTGGTGTTGCGTCATGACGTAACATGTGACGGCATAACCGGATGCATAAAAGCGACGCGGCACACACACACACTAGCCTAGCGATGAAGCAAGACGCTCTAAGGCCTCGAGGGGCGTGGCAGGTCGACGCAGTGTCTCGTTCCCTTCTCAGGGAACAAGGGTTATAGTCATAACCCGAGACGTTCCCTTTCGAGGGAACTCTACACTGCGTCGAGAATCGACTCTTTGGGGAACGAGTGCCCACTAGGCCACGCACCGAAATAGGCCTGTCCCGGAGTGAAACTGTTTAGGCACTCAGCAAGGACTGAGCACGTGTGCACCAGGCGTACAAGGAAGGTTGAGACTGTAGAACCTAATAAAAGTATGTGGAGTAGCCCAACCGGCTGCCTCACAGATCTCCTGTAGAGGTACTCCCGAAAGAAAGGCCCTAGAGGAAGCTATGCCTCTAGTTGAATGGGCCCTCACGGCTAAAGGTGAAGGCAAGTCGCGCACCTTGTAAGCCTCAGTAATAGCCTGAACAATCCAATTACTAATAGTCTGCTTGGATGCCGGGAGCCCCTTCTTAGGTGACCCAAAACATACTAATAATTGGTCCGACCTTCTCCAAGAAGAGGACCTCTCAAGGTACATGCTCAAAGCTCTGACGGGGCAGAGCAAATGAAGCTTCTCTTCTTCTGCCGACACATGAGGCGGAAGATGGAATGCCTGAAGGACTGTAGACCGAGCCGCATTAGATGGAACTTTAGGCACATAGCCCGGACTCGGGTGCAAAAAAGCTTTTACTCTGCCTGGGGCAAACTCCAAGCAAGCTGGTGTCACTGCCAGGGCTTGGAGATCTCCCACCCTCTTAAGTGAGGTAATAGCCAAGAGAAATACCAATTTTAGCGTTAAGTCCTTAGGCGAAGCCGACTGCAAAGGTTCGAAGGGGGCTAGGGATAACCCTTCAAGAACTATTGCCAGGTCCCAGGCAGGAACCCTGGACCTGGTTGCCGGTCTCATCCTCCGAGTACCACGGAGAAAACGAATGACCAACTGGTGCCTCCCCAGAGGCTCATCACTCAATGGCGCATGGAAAGCCGCAATGGCAGCCACGTACACCTTAAGTGTGGAAGGGGAGAGACCCGCAGAGAAACGATTTTGAAGAAACTCCAGAACTGAAGCCACTGGGCAGTTAACTGGATCTAACTCCTGTTCTCTACACCAAGTGGAAAATACATTCCACTTGAGGCCATATAATCTCCTAGTAGACGGAGCCCTAGAGCTAAGTATGGTTTCAACCACTCCAGCTGATAGACCAGCATCTAGGTACTGAACCCCCTCAGAGGCCAGACCCACAGCTTCCACAGCTCTGGGTGAGGGTGGAAGACTGTGCCCTCCGCTTGAGACAACAGATCCCTCCTCAGAGGAATCTGCCATGGCGGAGCTATCAGGAGTGATATTATGTCTGAAAACCATACTCGGGTCGGCCACAATGGGGCAACCAGAAGTAGACTGATGCCCTCTTGACGGACCCTCTCCAGGACTGCCGGAAGCAGAGCGATCGGGGGAAATGCGTACAGGCGAAGCCTCGGCCAGGCCTGTACCATGGCATCCAACCCCAGTGGAACTGGATGCGAGAGGGAGAACCAAAGATCCACTTCCATCGGTCCAAACCTCTCCCATATTAGCTTCACCACCTCTGGGTGAAGTCTCCATTCCCCGGGCCTCAGCCCCTGCCTCGACAGGATGTCTGCTCCCTGATTCTGAACCCCCGGAATATACATTGCTCTGATAGACAGTATTTTCCCCTGGGACCAAAGAATAATCTGATGCGCCAGTCTGCACAGAGGGCGCGATCTGAGTCCCCCTTGTCGGTTCAGATAGGCTACCACAGACGTATTGTCTGATCGTACTAAGACATGGCAACCTTTGATGTCTGGGAGGAAGCTCCTCAAAGCCCTGAACACAGCCATCATCTCTAGGCAGTTTATATGCCACGAATGATGATGGTCCTGCCACAGACCCCTGGCAAAGCGGCCGTCCATGACCGCGCCCCAGCCAGTGAGGGAGGCGTCTGTCGAAACGGTTTTCCGGCGACCTGACACTCCCAACACTGGCCCTTGGGATAGGAACCAAGGTTTCTTCCATATTTGTAGAGAATGAAGGCATCTGCGCGTTACTCTGATTATACGAAATAGATTCCCCTTGGGAGAAAACCCCTTGGTTTTTAACCACCACTGAAGGGGCCTCATGTGTAGAAAGGCCAAAGGAATGATGTTGGATGCCGCTGCCATGAGGCTCAGCATTCTTTGAAATTGCTTTACAGTGATGGCCTGGCCTAGCTTTAACCTGGATACCATCGTCAGAATCGACTCGATACGTGCGGGAGACATTCGTGCCTGCATCGTAATCGAGTTCCACACGACTCCCAAAAACATCGTGCACTGGGATGGTTCTAGCACACTCTTCTTTGTATTGAGTCTTAACCCCAATTTCTGAATGTGGCCAAGGACGACATCTCGATGCCGAACTGCCACCTCCCGAGACTGGGCCAGAATGAGCCAGTCGTCGAGATAATTCAATATATGGATGCCTTGAAGTCTCAGTGGAGCAAGGGCTACATCCATACATTTGGTGAATGTGCGGGGAGAGAGTGCTAGGCCGAACGGAAGAACCCGATATTGGTAAGCTTCGCCCCCGAAAGCGAACCTCAGGTATCTCCTGTGACATGGAAGGATGGAGATGTGAAAATAAGCGTCCTTTAGATCTATCGTGACAAACCAGTCCTCGGATCTGATCTGACTCACGATTGCAGGAATGGTTAGCATTTTGAACCTGAACCTCCTCAGAGACCGGTTCAAAACCCTGAGATCTAAAATTGGCCTTAACCCCCCATCCTTCTTTGGAACTATAAAGTACCGGCTGTAAAACCCGGACTCCCTGTCTAAAGGATGAACACGTTCTATGGCTTCCTTTAGCAGCAGAGTCTGTACTTCTTGTTCCATCACCTGAGCCTGCTCTGGAACCACTGTAGTCTGCACCACCCCCGAAAACCTGGGGGGGCAGCGCGCGAACTGCAGTCTGTACCCTGATTTTATTATATGCAGGACCCATACAGATATGTTGGGAAGATGATACCATGCCTTTACAAAATCTACTAAGGGTACCAGCCTCTCGAGACTGGCCTCTGGTGTTTTTCGAGCAGTTTTTCGACGGTTTTTGTGACCACAATTGATGCTCTTTCTTTGTTATAATATTTTCGCTGGAAAGAGATGCGGCCCGAAGCGTCGTTGACGGCGGGCAACCTACATCGTTTCCTAGAGGGCTCCGCTGCGAGAACAACCTCGGTTGCTCTACAGCGGAGGGGACAGCCCTCAGAGGTCCTACCACTTCGGTTAGGACCTCTTTCCCGAAGCCCTCCTAGCCTGAATGACGTCCCTCAGGTCGCCTTTCTGGCTGGAGGACTTCGATTTCTGAGAGTGTTTCCTCTGTTGCCAAGCTCCAGGAGGAGGGGCTCTAGAGGAAATGCTCTCTCTTTGCTCTGCTCGGTGTGAGGAGCTGGCTGATGGCTGGGGCTGATCTCTTGGCCCCACCCTACTAGATTTAGACTTCGCCTTACGGGGGAGGTACTGCTGGAACGCCGCAGATTGTTTCTTCGCCTCCTGAAACCTGTCGACGACCGATGTAACGGCGTCACCGAACAGGCCAGAAGGCGAAAGCGGCGCATCCAGCAGAAAGGATCTATCTTTTTCCTTCATACCAGATAGATTTAGCCACAGATGTCTCTCCGTGGCCACCATAGCTGCCATAGAGCGGCCAATGGCGCGGGCCGTCTCTTTTGTGGCCCGGAGAGACAGATCTGTGGCTCTTCTCAACTCCTCAATATCCTCAGGAGTTGGCCCCTCCCCCTCATCTAAATCTTTCAGGAGGTCGGCCTGGTATGCCTGCAAGAGTGCCATAGAGTGCAGACATGAACCAGCCCGACCTGCCGCCATGTAAGCCCTGCCTATTATTGCAGATGTATCTCTGCAGTGCTTACTAGGCAGCGCCGGGGTTTTTAGGGAAGATGCAGACTCAGGGGAAAGATAACCCGCTAGAGCCTCCTCCTCTTTAGGCATCTTCCCATAACCCAAATCCCGTGCCCCCACTATATTGCTGTAATCCACCACACTGGGATTGGAGACACGGGATGAGTGCGGTTTATCCCACGATCTCGAGATCTCTTTGTGGAGATCGGGGAAAAACGGCAAACCCCGGCGCTGAGGTTGTGATCTGTGCTGCAGGAAACGCTCATCAAGCTTGCTTCTCACTTGCGTTCCCTGCTCATCATTTGGCCAGCTAATGTTGAGTCTGGCCACAGCACGAGTCACAACCTCTACCAGCTCCTCATAACCTTGGCCGTGAACTGGCGCGCCTAGATCACGGTCATCCGCTTCTATACTGAGCACATCCACTTCCTCGGAAGCAGAGAGCTCAAGCATTGGGACCTGATCATGGGCAGGAGAAGCCGCGATGCGGGCTACTGCACCACTCTCAGGGGCCACGAGATCCTCAGATGAAGAATGAGAAGGTGCCTCAGCAGTCTCAATTTCATCTATAAGATCCCGCTGCGAACCCCACGATCTCAATCGCCGCGCCGCCTCAACAGACGCGGGACCAGAACCATGGGGAACGCGAGCCTGACCGTGCTTATCAAAGCACGCCAGCCGGGAGCGCAGCACTCTAATGGGAAGTGCTTCACAGTCTACACAAGCAGCCCCCTCGAGAGCTGCTCGTGCATGCTGCGCTCCCAAACAATTCACACATAAAGCATGTGTGTCCCCACCCGTGATAAAACGAGGGCAAGGGTGCACACAAGCTTTAAATTGTTCGCTGGCCATTTAATCAAACTTTCTGTGACAAACAACACCAAATAAGACAGACAGTTTTCAACATAGAGCGCTTGCTGAAGAGCGAAAAGCTAGTGTGTGTGTGTGCCGGCGTCGCTTTTATGCATCCGGTTATGCCGTCAGATGTTACGTCATGACGCAACACCAATCAGGATTGGAATAGTTTCATTCATACTTCAGAGGCACACGCTAAGGGAGCGTCCCCAAAGAGTCGATTCTCGACGCAGTGTAGAGTTCCCTCGAAAGGGAACTCTAATGCTTTGCTTGTCATTTTCAACATGACTTTGAACTCATTCACTCTGGTGTCTGTGACATTAAGCACAGTAACGTTCATCAGGCAGTAATACAGTACGTTCAGTTCACGTTCGCCCAAAATATGAACGAGTTCATGAACTATCGTTCAATGAACGCGTTCAGACACAACACTGACCAGTACATTAGTAATCAATAAATTATCGGGGAGGGTCATGCCTTTGTTCACAATCATTTTGGAGGGTCATAGAAATATTTATTGCTGGCTAAGGGAGGGTCAAGTCTATTTTGACTATAGATCTCAAAAAACCTCCGGTAGCCCCTTAAACAAAAAAATGAACAGTCCCTAACAGAGATTATTTTGGCTTTACACACTGAAAAAAATTATACTTTGGATTAACTTAAAAAAATAATATGCAATTTGTTACAACTAATTCTTTTAGATTGTCTAAAAATGTATTTATTATTTAGTTAAAACCCTAAATTTTGATTTAATGTCAAACCAAAATTTTAATTTTTTCCAACACAACGTTTTACCTTAACCTAAAGTAATAATATCATTTGTTACAAAGAACGTGTGCAATTTTTTTTTTTTGCTTTGATACAACCTACACTGTAAAAAAATACAATCTTTGAAAAATGGTCAATGACTGTTAGCAATGGTTGCCATACAAAAACCATAAAATGAATGTAACATATCCTAATTTAAATAAGTGCAAAAGCCTATAACAGAAATCTTCATTAAGAGAATTTTAACAGAAACACAGTTATTTTACATATATTTCCTGAATTTTTTACTAAAAAATAATAAAGTTTGATGTCACCATGATGGAGATCAGTGTTTGCTTTGGTTGGGCTCTTGACCCTTTAGGTTTTAACATCACTTTTTCCCTGGCTGCTTTACCTGTGTGTCTCTGATACATGTTTGTTATTGTAGGAAACTACAAATCCGAAGATCTTGGTCACTTAGTAGTGATAATATTCATGTAGTTGCTAGCTTTATTAATATCTGATTAAATCGTTAAATACTAGTTGTTAATTTTGCATGCCAATACTGCTGTAGAAGATCCTGCAGTGCTGTGAAACTCAGATTTTATGAAGTACAGAAAGTACAGAAATACAGAAAATGTTTTGACAGGATCATACAGACATCAAAAATCAGCGTATGAATCGCAACAATGGTGACAATGAAAAAAAATCTGATCAACTCTGAACTACTATAAAGTCACAAAAAGGCTTTGTTGATTGTCACCATTGTTGAGATTCATATGTTGATTATTGATGTCTCTGTACTCCTAAAAAAAACAGCTCAAAACTATTTTTTTTAATAACATTTTTTTAAAATTTTAGATTGTTATAATACTGATGCCACGATATTTCAAAGGTCAAGTTTATGACATTAATAACAGACTTTGTATAAAACAAGTCCATCTATGTATAATGAAATCTCAGCAAATTTATTCAGAGATTTGACTGTAATATCAGTGAATCAGGTCACCATATGATGACTATAACATCATCAATAAATGACCAACATCATTTGATATTTACTCTTGCATTTATTGCCATAACAAATGTGTATCAAAAACACAGTTTAAGCAGCCAGAGAAAAACTAATGTTAAAAAATATAAATATATAATTTTAATGAATTGCACTGATGTTTCACTTTTTCAGTGCAGCAGCTCTAGAATAAAGTTATTGTCCAGATAAAGTTATTTTTGATTGATTCACTTCCGTCGCAACGATCGTTAGTTATTAACTTAGGGGCCGCTAACACGATACTATTCTAACAGAAAATTATTTAATGTGATCCAGACGCTAATTTGCAAAAAACAGTGCCTGGTGGCTCTGAGAATTTTTTATCGCTTCCGCGTAGCCACATGAATCTGAATTATCCCGACAACGTTTTATCAGTAGAGAGGTAGAGGGAAGGAGACCTTCACAAGGGAGAGACTAGTGACACTTCAGGACTGCGTTGTCATCGTGTCCAGGCGCAGATCCTTCCCAGTGGCCATATGATGTCAATTTAACATCAATATGACATCAAACTTTATGTCAAAATGACGTCATGAAATAGGTAAAAAATGAAAGTCGTATTAACGTCAAAGTGTCAATGTCAATTTGATGTCAAGAGTGATGATTGACCAATATTGAAGACACCTGATGTTAACAAGCAGAATCACTGAAGGAGAAAATCACAATTTTAAGTCACCATTTGGTGATCAGTGTGTGTTTTACTTGAGCTCTTGACCCTAAAGTTTTTAACTTTAGATTTTGTTTGGCTGCTGAAACTGAGTGGTGAACAGCCAGATGAACAAAGAGTAAAGATGATCTGATGGGGTTGGTTATGTTTTTACATAATCATCATTTGACCTGAATCACTGAACTCATTTAGAGCCTAATCTCTGACTTAGATTTATATTGGTAACAGCATTACAGTATTCTACAGCATATGATCCTGAATTTATTTAATCCTGAAAATATTTCCTAAAAGTTGTTCTGATAAAAAAAAAAGTATTTTAGGCACACACAGACATCTAGAATCAGTATATGAATCTCAAAAATGGTGACAAACAAAATATTCAATTAGGAAAAGGAAATTACTAAAACAAATCAAATCATAATTTATTCATACCGCAATGCATGATGGGTGCCATGAATGAGTTTTGATTGGTGGGACCCAGAATGCACTGCAACTTCTTATTGAGATTCACAGGCTGATTATTGATGTAAGTGTGTCTAAATAAATAATTTTTTCAAAGTCTTCTGATCAGAACAGCTTTTAAGAAACATTTTGGATCATATTGAAAAAATTATAATTGTTTGCTATAGAATCAAAGTGTTGCTGTAACTAACAAGGTGAAGACACTCTATATGATTTCAGTGATTTAGGTCAAGTGATGCTTATATCAAAACATAACCAACACCACCTGATCACCTTTTCTCAGTGTTCATCTGGTAGTGACATTTACATCAGCCAAACAAAATTGAATTATTTATAGTTTAGGGGTCAAGAGCCCAACTAAAGCAAACACTGATCACCAAAATGGTGGCTTAAAAATTTTATTTTCTCCTTTGGTGAGTCTGCTTGTTAACATCAGGTGTCTTCAATAATGGTTATCAAAATAGCATTAAAATGCCAACAAAGCATGACATCAAAATAACATCAAAATGACACCAGCAGAGGTCAAAATCTTGACATCAAATTGACATCGACACTTTGATGTCAATATGACTTATATTTTTGACCTATTTTGTGACGTCATTTTGACATTGTTTGATGTCATATTGATGTTAAATAGATTTCAAGGTGCCCACTGGGCTATCTTGCTGTCTGGTAGATTGTATGGTCTTAAAACCTAAACTTCAAGCTTCAAAACCGCTTCAAACGTAAATTATGAGCGCATATTCATTAAATTACACAACAAAAAATATCATTACACATGTCTTCAGAAGAAATAGACTGATACAGAGTAAGTGTGACATTTTATATTGTGAAAGTGATTGTTGCGAGTTTTTAGTTCGTAATAAGCGTTTTATAGTCTTGTGTTAACAAATAGTATAATAATAAATCATACATTAAATTCATAAGTGCAAATGAACATTAGTAAAAGCATTTTTTTCAGAATTATTCACAGCAAAAACTCCAGTGTTAAATGAACTCTCCTGGGAGTTTATATGGCTTGTTTGGAGTGTTAAAGTTGGAGTGTTAAAGTTAAAGAGCTAAATAAGTGATTCATTGAGTGATGATTGACCATTATTGAAGACACCTGATGTTAAAAAGCAGAATCACCAAAGGAGAAAATCTAATTTTTTAAGCCACCATTATGGTGATTAGTGTTTGCTTTAGTTGGTCTGGTGACCCTTAAACTGTTTTAAGATTTAACATTTAACAGGACATAACGGTCAGTCTGTGGAGTCGACAAGAGCGCGCAAGTAGATTTTTTCTTAATATCCAGTTCTCCTGTTGTTTCAGTTTAGTATTTATCTCAAGCTAGGGCTATTTTCGATTCTGTGGTTATTGTAAATTTTTACCTTCTCACAAATCTGAATTTTAATTAGACGCGTTCCTAGTTTTTATAACAGCTGCGTCTGAATATTATTGCAGTTTAATTTGCATGGCACTTAAGTGAGTCACTGGCCAACAGCTAGTTTTGATTTCTCACATTTTTGGATTATTCGAGGGTGCTGTGTTAATTGCTGGGCCAAGACAGCAACTGTAAACAGATAAACTCGAGGAGATTCAGGACAAAGCCAGGGCAAACAGTCAGTCTGTGAAGTCGACAAGAGTGCGCAACCGCATTTGAATATTATTGCAGTTTAAATTGCATAGCACTTAAGTGAGTCACTGGGCCAACAGCTAGTTTCGATTTCTCACATTTTAGGATTATTCGAGGGTGATGTGTTAATTGCTGGGCAGAGACAGCAACTGTAAACAGATAAACTCGAGGAAATTCAGGACAAGGCCAGGACAAACAGTCAGTCCGTGAAGTCGACAAGAGCGCGCTACCGCGTCTGAATATTATTGCAGTTTAAATTGCATAGCACTTAAGTGAGTCACTGGGCCAACAGCTAGTTTCGATTTCTCACATTTTCGGATTATTCGAGGGTGTTGTGTTAATTGCTGGGCCGAGACCGTAACTGTAAACAGATATACAGGTGCTGGTCATATAATTAGAATATCATCAAAAAGTTGATTTATTTCAGTAATTCCATTCAAAAAGTGAAATTTGGATATTATATTCATTCATTACACACAGACTGATATATTTCAAGTGTGTCATTCCTTTTAGTTTTGATGATTATAACTGACAACTAATAAAAATAAAAATAAATCAGTATCTCAGAAAATTAGAATATTGTGAAAAGGTTCAAAATTGAAGACACCTGGTGCCACACTCTAATCAGCTAATTAACTCAAAACACCTGCAAAGACCTTTAAATGGTCTCTCACTCTAGTTCTGTAGGCTGCACAATCATGTGGAAGACTGCTGACTTGACAGCTGTCCAAAAGATGACCATTGACATCTTGCACAAGGAGGGCAAGACACAAAAGGTCATTGCTAAAGAGGCTGGCTGTTCACAGAGCTCTGTGTCCAAGTACATTAATAGATAGGCGAAGGGAAGGAAAATATGTGGTAGAAAAAAGTGTACAAGCAATAGGGATAACCGCACCCTGGAGAGGATTGTGAAACAAAACCCATTCAAAAACGTGGGGGAGATTCACAAAGAGTGACTGCAGCTGGAGTCAGTGCTTCAAGAACCACCACGCACAGACGTATGCAAGACATGGGTTTCAGCTGTCGCATTCCTTGTGTCAAGCCACTCTTGAACAAGACACAGCGTCAGAAGCGTCTAAAGACAAAAAGGACTGGACTGCTGCTGAGTGGTCCAAAGTTATGTTCTCTGATGAAAGTAAATTTTGCATTTCCTTTGGAAATCAAAGTCCCAGAGTCTGGAGGAAGAGAGGAGAGGCACAGAATCCACGTTGCTTGAAGTCCAGTGTAAAGTTTCCACAGTCCTTGATGGTTTGGGGTGCCATGTCATCTGCTGGTGTTGGTCCACTGTGTTTTCTTAGGTCCAAGGTCAACGCAGCCGTCTACCAGGAAGTTTTAGAGCACTTCATGCTTCCTGCTGCTGACCAACTTTATGGAGATGCAGATTTCATTTTTCAAACAGGACTTGGCACCTGCACACAGTGCCAAAGCTACCAGTACTAGGGCTGGGCGATATATCGCACGATATTGTTATGCGCATCTCGTCAGTAAAGCCGATTCCTTGATTAGTAGTAAATCACCATCACCTGCTTTCAGATGGAGCGGCATTTACTACACAGCACAAACTCTAGTGTTAAATCAACACTCAAGAGTGTTAAAGTTAATGAGATAATTAAGTGATTAATTTAGTGATGATTGAGCATTATTGAAGACACCTGATGTTAACAAGCAGAATCACTGAAGGAGAAAATCACAAATTGTAAGCCACCGTTATGGCGATCAGTGTTTGCTTTAGTTTTTCTCCTTCAGTGATTCTGCTTGTTAACATCAGGTGTCTTCAATAATGCTCAATCATCACTCAATTAATCACTTAATTATCTCATTAACTTTAACACTCTTGAGTGTGGACTCATATACACTCCCAGGAGTGTTAATTTAACACTGGAGTTTTTGCTGTGTACAAAGAGCCGTAGTTAACTGACAAGCTGAGCCATATCGCATGAATTATCGCTGGCGATACGTCCGCGATATTGATGCGATATGGCTCAGCTTGTCAGTTAACTACGGCTCTTTGTAGTAAATGCCGCTCCATCTGAAAGCAGGTGAAGGTGATTTACTTCTAATCAAGGAACCAGCTTTACTGACGAGATGCGCATAACAATATCGTGCAATATATCGCCCAGCCCTAACCAGTACCTGGTTTAAGGACCATGGTATCCCTGTTCTTAATTGGCCAGTAAACTCGCCTGACCTTTACCCAATAGAAAATATATGGGGTATTGTGAAGAGGAAGATGCGATACGCCAGACCCAACAATGCAGAAGAGCTGAAGGCCACTATCAGAGCAACCTGGGCTCTCATAACACCTGAGCAGTGCCACAGACTGATCGACTCCATGCCACGCCACATTGCTGCAGTAATTCAGGCAAAAGGAGTCCCAACTAAGTATTGAGTGCTGTACATGCTCATACTTTTCAGTTGGCCAACATTTCTAAAACATTTCCTAAAAGTCCTAAACAACATTTCTACAAAAAGTTTTTTGTATTGGTCTTGAGTAATATTCTAATTTTCGGAGATACTGAATTTGGGATTTTCATTAGTTGTCAGTTTTAATCATCACAATTAAATGAAATAACATTTGAAATATATCAGTCTATGTGTAATGAATGAATATAATATCCAAATTTCACTTTTTGAATGGAATAACTGAAATAAATAAACTTTTTGATGATATTCTAATTATATGACCAGCACCTGTAAACTCGAGGAGATTCAGGACGAGGCCAGGACAAACGGTCAGTCTGTGGAGTCGACAAGAGCGTGCAAGGCAGATTTTTTCTTAATGTCCAGTTCTCCTGTTGTTTCAGTTTAGTATTTATCTCAAGCTAGGGCTATTTTCGATTCTGTGGTTATTTTAAATTTTTACCTTCTCACAAATTATATGTTTTGACATAATCATCACTTGACTTGCATCACAAAACTAATTTAGAGCCTAATCTCTGACTTTAAATGTATAGTGTTGATTACAACATCACAGTGATTCTACAGTACAAGATGTCCAATAATCCAAAGGATTTCTCTTAAAGTTGTTCTGATAAAAAAAAAAAAATCTTAAATTTTTAGGCACAGACATAAAGAATTAGTGTATGAATCTCAACAATGGTGACAAACAGAATATTCAATTAGGAAAAGGATATTACTAAGACATTTCAGATCATAATTTATTCATACCGCAATGCATGATGGGAGTCATGAATGACTTCCGATTGGTGGCACCCAGAATGCACTGCAACATGCTTTATAATTGTCACCATTGTTGAGATTCACAGGCTGATTATTGATGTCAGTGTGTCAAAATAAAATCATTTTTCAGAGTGTTTTGATCAGAAAAACTTTAAAAATATATATTTTGGACTATATTGAAAATGCTGAAAATCGTTTGCTATAGAATTACTAAAACACTCTCAGGTGATGATTGTTGAAACATAACCAACACCATCATAATCACCTTTTCTTTTTGATCATCTGTCAGTTATAACTCAGATAAAACTGCAAAACAAAATCTAATGTTAACAGTTTAAGGGTCACGAGCCCAACTAAAGCAAATACTGATCACCATAATGGTTTAAAAATTAGATTTTCAAAACACCACTTTAGTTGGCCGAACTTATTGGATGTAGTTTAGAAAACGTAACTTTAGTTGGCCAAACTTAGATTCAAAGTTTACTTAACTAAATTAAATCAGTTCATTGTACTTTATAATTTTATAATTTGTCAGGTAAACCTTTCCAAATTTGTCAGGTACACTTTTTTCGAAATAAGTTAGTTAAACTAAAAAAAACCCATGCAAAAAGATAACACAAAATAATGAGATAAGTCAACAAACATTTTTTTACAGTGCATACTGAACTTGTGTTCAATAAGAAATCTCTTCTTTTACAGCTACAAACTGATAGCGGTTAGATACATATGATTTAAACCATGCTAGTGCAATTCCACTAATGCCAACATAATTTTCGAGTCTATTTAAAAGAATGTTGTGGTCGATAGTGTCAAATGCAGCACAAAGATCAAGTAACACTAATAGAGAGATACAACCACGATCGGATGATAAGAGCAAATCATTTGTGACTCTAATGAGAGCTGTCTCAGTGCTATTGTGCGGACTAAATCCTGACTGGAAATCCTCGCAGATATCATTTCTTTCTAAAAAGGAACACAGTTGTGAGGATACTGCCTCTTATATTTGACAGAAAAGGTCGATTTGAGATCGGCCTATAGTTGACTAATTTGCGTTTTTTTAACAAGCGGTTTAATCATAGTCAGCTTAAAAGTTTTTGGTACGTATCCTAATGACAAAGATGAATTAATGATATTGAGAAGAGGATCTATGACCTCTGGAAGCATCTCTTTCAATAGTTTAGTTGGTATGGGGTCTAACATACATGTTGTCGATTTAGATGAATTAACGAGTTTAGAAAATTATTCCTCTCCAATATGGAAGCTTATGTGTAGCAATATTCAATTTGAAATGTAATATGCAAAATGATAATGAAATATGTAAAATGACAACGCAATATGTAAAATGACAATGCATTTCTGTATTTAAATTTACATTTTCCATTACATTTGTGCAACGTTTGGTGCAAATGAATATGATAATTCAATATTATGATTTACATTTGCCATTTCATACATATGTTTTAATATGTAAATTGAATACATATTTTAACGATTTATAAGTTAAAATATGTTACACTCACAGTTAAGACACTTGCGATTGCATTTTCATTAAATGTCCCGCAATGAATGTAGCAAAATTCAATGTGCAAATTGAAAATGCATTCCGAGTCGATCACGCCCCTGCCCCGCCCCCTCCCTCCCGCTCGCTCTTGTCAATCACTGCATCAAGGCGGGGCTCGGCAACATTTTGAGGTGTTGGAAGGAAACATGGCGGCGGCAGAGCCGATATGAGCGTAAATTTACTGGCAGATGAAGGGAAGCGTGAACAGAGAAATTACAGTGTTTCCGAGGATTATTAGGCTTCTGCAGGTGATAGAACCAGTGCTTTGTTGGACCGTCTGGGAGAAAGTTCTGCCTTATCACCCGTTTGATGTCAACACTATGCTGCGCTGTTGTTGTCTGATGCAGGACTCTGTTAATGATTGTTTCGTTTTGTATTAAATATTCTCATTGTCTGATACACATATGCTTAACTTTATTCTTATTACTATTAACTATAATTACCCAGTAATGTTGGAGATCCTACAGGTTTTCTTTACAAATGCACCTACTCTGAGATCACAGCATATGATGGGTCAAATTCATAGCTACCAAAAAATTTAACCCTCTTTATTTCTTCACTGACTGTAATGTTCAATAAAGTGACTCATGTGATGTTTAACCATCTCCCTTTTCTATTTTATAAAGCATATTGATTAGATATTTATAAATATATAGGGTCATCACGGAATCTGACGGGTTTTGATGCCATCGTCTATGATTGGTCTAATATTTTAAAAACCGAAGCCGCACAAACAAAACTTTAACTGGCACAAACGAACAAACGAGACTATTTTATTTGGAGGATGTGGGGGGCTGGGTGACCTCAGAATGACCTATAAATATTCTTTAAATATCTAAAATATCGAAGCAGCACAAACAATAAAGCGAAGTAATAGCACAAATGAAGTAAAAACGATTGAGCCTATTTCGCCGATGTTTTGCGTTGGTTGGGGGCGGGGCCAACTTCACGCAGTGATTGACAAGAGCGGGAGGGAGGGGGCGGGGCAGGGGCGTGATCGGCTCGGAATGCATTTTCAATTTGCACATTGAATTTTGCTACATTCATTGCGGGGCATTTAATGAAAATGCAATCGCAAGTGTCTTAACTGTGAATGTAAATCCAATTAAGAAAAATAACATTTAAATGATCATTTTGCTACAGTTTTTGCTTGAACATTTTAAACAGATCTAATAATTTCTTTAATACATTTTAATTTTAATTTTTCAACTTATAAAGCATTAAAATATGTATTCAATTTACATATTTAAACATATGTATGAAATGGCAAATGTAAATTATATAATTGAATTATCATATTCATTTTGCACCAAACGTTGCACAAATGTAATGGAAAATGTTATTTTAAATACAGAAATGCATTGCCATTTTACATATTGCATTATCATTTTGCATATTACATTTCAAATTGAATATTGCTACACATAAGCTTCCATACTCCTATGGCAATGAATGAATCAAATGTTTCATCAGTGAGACTACAATGCACTGTCTGATGCGATGCTGTAGTAGACGGTTGCATAGTTATAATTTTCTCTTTAGTTATCTTATTTTTCGTTAGTTTAGCAACTGTTTAGAATAAATACCTAGGGTTTTGTTTATTTTCTTCTAATAGGGTTGAAAAATAAGCAGATCTAGCAGTTTTTAAAGCCTCTCTGTAAGCAATCGAGCTCTCCTTCCATGAAATCTGAAATACCTCTAGTTTTGTTTTCTTCCAGTTGCGCTCCATTTTTCTGGCTGCTCTCTTAAGGGCCTGTGTGTGTGTGTGTGTGTGTGTGTGTGTGTGTGTGTGTGTGTGTGTGTGTGTGTGTGTGTGTGTGTGTGTGTGTGTGTGTGTGTGTGTGTGTGTGTGTGTGTGTGTGTGTGTGTGTGTGTGTGTGTGTGTGTGTGTGTGTGTGTGTGTGTGTGTGTGCTCGTTGTACCACGGCGTTGGACTATTTTCCTTAATCTTCTTTAAGCGCAACGGAGCAACTGTGTCTAAAGTGCTGGAAAAGAGAGAGTTAAAAGTTTCTGTTGCAATATCAAGTTCTTCTAAACTATCTGGGATGCTGAGATGATGAAACTGATCAGGAAGATTATTAATAAAGCAATCTTTAGTGGCAGAAGTGATAGGTCTAACATATTTATAACACGGAGTCGGCTTTGCAGCCTTGGCTAAGTTAAGTGTACACGAGACTAGATAATGATCTGAGATGTCGTCGCTCTGCTGCAGAATTTCAACAGCATCAACATTGATTCCATGTGATAATATTAGATCTAGAGTATAACCAAAGTGATTATGATAATTTATCATAACTGAACATGGATCTGCTTATGTTTATATTTGTGGTTGTCATCTGATGGTTTATACGTTTTTTCTCTTTAACCTAATGCTGGTGAAAAGGCACCTATATGCATTTCTTTTTGAAACAATTTTTAAAAAAAATTTAATTAAAAAAGAAACATTGTTCAAATGCTTCCCATGATGCACCACTTGAAGCTGAAGGTCCAGAGTGAGTTGAGCTGGAATCTAGGCAAGATAACAAGCTCAAACACAAGAGGTTTACTTTTGATTAGCATGTGATTAGCATTGGTTAAGGCTGGTTTGGTGTCCTGTTGAGGTGTGTCAGTCTGTGTTGTACTTCAATTTTTTTCTCAGGTTATATTTCCTGGTTACCTGATTTGACTTTGTGTCAACCAGTTTTTTTTTTTTTTACAACAATTAAAGTGAAAGAATTTCTGTCAATGATTCATAAAGAACATAAGGAAGAAAGCAATACAAGTTTAAACACGCTGCCTTCATGATCACTTACTTCATGACTGCCTTCATGCGCCAGATCACTTACAGATTTCACTTTGACGATCCAGAGATATGATCATAACTTCAGCTGAACATGGACCTGCTTATGTTCATTTCTGTGACTGTGATTCCAGTTATATCCAACGGTATGTGTTAATCATCCACTCTCTTCAAGTTAATTCTGGAAAGGCACATCGTTAATTATGTCACATTTAAAATATCTGCAAACTTACAGTATCAGTTAAAGTTTTAGACACATTTGACTAATTTGTCTTTATAAAATGTTTTATTTGTACTTGATAGTGAAGAAAAAACATGATCATGTGTCCTCCTTCAATAGTGTGTAAAATCAATGCATGTGTTATAATTAGTGAATATTAAGAGCATAGATGAAACTCTAATGCTTTGCTTGGCATTTTCAACATGACTTTGCTTAAAGGCACACTATGGAACTTTTCAACCTTTATAATATATTACCAAAACCCATTGAGATGGTACATCGACTTACAATAGGTTGAATGACACGTCTGCCGAAGCCTGAAGGTGTCTGTATCGCTTTTACTAGCACTATGTAACTTCGGGTTTCGGGTAGGAACCCGAGCACAAAAAAACTACAAAATTCGACCGCTTTACGGCATTGGTCACTTCCCCCACCACCCCAACTTCCTCAAATTCTAACGTGAGAGCTCAACTCGCGTTTGATTGCCGGCGTCTGTATGTTGTCGTCATGTCTGAATCAACAGCTACTTGGAAGAAAGCGAAGCAAAGATTTTGTCAGAGGAGACCAAAAAAAGAAATAGGGAGAGTGATAAACTAAAAGCAAGGACGAGGATAAACATTGGTCAAGCGTTCCCTCGCTGGCGTGCGATAAAGGAGGATGAGGGATTCCCGACCGATGCTGACCTGGCCGTCATGCTTTTGGACTAGTAAGTTAAATATATTGCTTGCACAATATCTCTATTTTTTCTAATTTGTTCTCTGCCTGGCCATGTTACTGATTCTATATTGTCCTCCATTTAACTTAATGTAACAAGGAATGCTAGTAGAGCGAATTATCAATCTGGTAGCTAAATGTTAGTACAAATATAAATTTTATAAATATTGGGAAAGGTTTGCATTCAGCAGACACTTTATCCTCCGATTTTGAAACGAAACAGGGCTGCAACTTAACAACTAGCTACAGGCTTTGTTTAATTTGTATGCAATTCATCTGGTAGCAATAACGTTAGAAGAGTTAAAATAAACATCGGTATATATAATGTAATATTTACTGCGAATTTGAGTAACAAAACTGATATGTCACAACATACTGCCGTATACAAATGTAAATGTAAATGTGTTTTTTTCCTTTTAGCTCATATATGTTTGTATTTGTGTAAAAGGAAAAACAAACTGAAGACTACAAATAACGGAAATATGTAGTGAGTTATATCAGTTTTGTTACACACGATTTCCCGACTACTCGATTTCATCTCCAACCCATTGCAAAGAGATCCTGAAGACGTTAATTGTCTGCTTCAGGTGTGTTTGATTAGGGTTGGAGATGAACTGTGCAGGACAGACGATCGGCTGGGATTGGGCAACCCTTGTCAATGCGACTTACCTGATTAGACCATGTTTTCTGCGTATGCTATTTTTATTCAATTTGTTTTCTTTATAGGATTTATATTATTAATCTTATATTTATATTATTATTTTGGTCAGTAGTGAATCGATTAACTTTCTCCAACATACAAATCAAATGCCGTCTGCACACACATAAAGACACGGGAGGTTGACCGGTTGACTGTTTGTTGACTTTTGCGACAATGCTGCGGCGCTTGTGGCCTCTAGGGGCACTAGACGTGAAAATTACAGGTCGAGCGCACCCTAGTGGCCAAACATTCCACAGTGTGCCTTTAATGTCTTTTTATGAGCTTTCAGTAGTTTTGTTGGTTGATTTACTTGAGATGATGATGATGATAATGATGGTTATGATATTTGTACCTACAGCTTTTTTTCTGATTTATTTCTCTCAGTTAATATATGTTTCCAATCATAAGGCAGTTTTTGTGATTTCTGCAGAGATCTTGAGAGATCTGTTATAGTGTTTAATGTTCTGTTGGGATTTAAAGAGTTTCTGTGTATGGTCTGAGTGTTTTTTAATGATTTTTCACACAGTGTAGTCTTCTATATGTTAGTGGTGTGTTGTGTTAACTCAGAATCACTCTTGAATGCTGAAATGTGTCCCTTCAATCCTCCTTTATTTCATCTGGGGTAATAAACAGATAATGAGGACTCGAGCACTGAGAGCAGCGATGCACGACTCTGAGAAAGATAAAGGATAAAATCAACGTAAAGAAAACCACCTAAAGAAAGAAAATACTCATTGAAACATACATGTGTCCATCACAGGGGGACTTACAGTCACAATTATTTATTATTATATAAGTATAACGTATGAAACAATCAGTTACCGGAAATAAGGCCCTTATTAAATCCGCAGGTAAACGTGTGTGAACTACCGCTGTGAATGCTCTGCGAACAATGAGGAAAACCCAAAAGTGGAATCACAAAATAAATGTTTTTAATGCACAGCTGCTACACATATATTTAAATATTTTATTTAAGTGAACGCGATTTTAACTGAAGGGGAAGCAAGAATGCGATTTTATTAGATATAGTTCATATGTTCTGGTGCCGACTCTGGATTATTTCCTTTAGAGATGCTTTTCATTTTTTTTATAGTGATGTTTTTCCAACTTAATCAGAACCGGTTTGTCTGGATTATTGCAGTTTCACGGTAAAGTAAAACACGTTTCAGCATGTCTGAATTATCTTCTTTTTTTTTTTTTTTTTTTTATCAAATTTTTATTGAATTAGAGAATATTTCGTACAGAACCAAAAGTGAAATAAACATCATTCTAAACAAATTCTCTTTTCTTTTTTCCCTCCCAAATTCCCAATGCGACCATATCAACCCCACCCCCATCTCCCAAGGGTGCATTCAGAACATACATAGTCTAAGAGCAGTATAGATCAAAATCCAAATACAATAAATAAAAACAAGAACATAAGATATAGATCTTAAAGACGCTCCTTAATTTTTGAAATGACACCTGACCATGATGAAATAGTCCTCTGAGAAGCTCCATGTTCGCAATGTCCAGGAAAGAATGCTCCAGTAATATTCTGGAGCAAATGGAATAAAATGGAAAATGGAATAAAAATGGAATAAAAAATAAAATAAATAGAATAAAAAATGGAATTTTATTCCGGAGCACTGGAATAAAAAAATATACCAGTGAAGCCACGCTAGAGAATGTGGGGGTTTCCAGCGCAAGGCAAGCATTTTCTTAGCAGCAGTGAGTCCAGAAAAAAGTGACTTTTGCTGAGTTAAAGAGAGAGTATAAGAGGAGTCATCACTTAGAAGCAAGAGTCTCGGACAGCATGATATCTCCAACTCCAAAATGTCCTTTAACGTAATGGAAACCTGTCTCCAAAACTCATTGACTTCAGGGCAGTCCCAAAACATATGCATATATGTCCCTATGCGCCCACTAGAGCACAAGTCACATTTAGGGGAGGTGGAAATCTTCATTAAATGACGCTTCCTGGGAGTGAGATACATCCTATGAATCATCTTGAAATTAATCAATTGATGATTAGGATTTTTAGAAACAAGTTTGAGGTTAGCCCATATTGAGTCCCAACAAATTTCAATACTGTTCTCTGAATCAGTCCCATAAATATCCCTGAGCCAAACGTCCACCACCGGTAACCTTTTATAAGAAGCTTCCAAAAACAACAGGTACAATGACGAAACCATCCCCCTTGTATTTCCAGATGAAGTAAGCGACTTATGCAGAGTAAGACTGGGAATACTAGAACCCCAAGGAACCCCGTATGCATGCATGGCAGATCTCAGGCGCAGATAAAAGAAAAATGAAGTGCCTGGTAAATTATATTCTGCACGTAGATCATTAAACATGCGTAAACCATTGTCCCTCCAAACATCAGCCAAAACATTAATCCCTCTATCACTCCAGTCTGGGAAAACAAAAGGCTTATTGCCCGATAGAAGACTATGGTTACGAAATAATGGAGAATGAGAATGCCATTTATGGTCATCGCTGGAGAACTTTGAAGCCACCCGCCAGGTAGAAAGAAGATAAGCTGTCTGAATGATCTCTTATAAAACTTTTTGACTTGACGAGCCAAAGTGATTATGATAATTTATCATAACTGAACATGGATCTGCTTATGTTTATATTTGTGGTTGTCATTCTAATAATATCTGAGGGTTTATACTTTACATTTTAATTAGAAAAAAAGCAGTGTTTAAATGCTTCCCATGATGCACCTCTTGAAGCTGAAGGTCCAAGATAACAAGCTCAAATAAAAGATGTTTACTTTTGATTAACATGTGATTAGCATTGGTTAAGGCTGGTTTGGTGTCCTGTTGAGGTGTGTCAGTCTGTGTTGTACTTCAATTTTTTTCTCAGGTTATATTTCCTGGTTACCTGATTTGACCCTGTGTGTACAACCCGTTTTTCTACAACAATTAAAGTGAAAGAATTTCTGTCAATGATTCATAAACAACGTTTGCTTGTGAAATGCAAAAATGAAAAAAATAATCTAATTTGACACAGATAACCATGGGAATTTGTCCATTTAATTTAAAACTATTCATCTTAGTTATACTATAACTATAGATCATTTCCAGTCCTCTTCTGCTGCATTCAAGAACAAATGAATTTGCATACACACATGTTGTGAATTAGGTGCCATTTTTTCATGAGAAGTTTCCTTGTGTATACTAACATTATTAGCAATTATTAGAGATTGAGAGCCATTTTTTGAGATAATAGATGACAGAGGTGTAGTCAAGAAGACCAAGATCAAGACCAAGAATCTCAAGAAATATCTGTGCATACACGAAACCACTGAAATCGACTCAAAATGATGTAGTACACATGCCAGACCAGTATGTGGCGCTGTAATTCTCCCACAGAGATACACTAAATACAGAGAAGAAGACTTGGAGCATGCGCATAAACCTTACGCGCTGTATACAATAATAATTGGCTCAGTAGCTTCTTCTTTTTTCTTTTTTTTCAAGAATTTTATTGAACAATATAAACAACCATAAAAGGCCTGGTACAAAATATGAAATGTCTTAATCAGACAACAGACAAGCGTCATAGCATAAGAAAGAAATATGAATAAATACACTGTAAATTGCTGTTACGTGACGTAGCGGTTTCTGACTAGGGTCGACACGAGGAGTGATGACATCATCGTTTCACAAAATATACGGGACCCGGTTTAAAGAAGTAACGGTTTCAGGCTCCCAAAACGGCGTATCTGTCTGGATGAAACACTGATACGATACAAATATTTTACGTATACAGCTAAACCCGTCTCAATGTGGACAAGGCCTAAGACTGTTTAAGAGTGGACTTAATGCAGTAATTAAGTGATGATTTAGCATTAGTTATGAACACCTGCTGTAAACCACGTAGATACGATGTGTATGTAGGCTGTACGATGATGATACTTATTAAATCGTAGTCTACGACGCAAGAATTTAGTATAGAAGAATAAAACATCATCAGCATGTGCTTGAGGTAAACAAATACACTCAAAAAATGATATGTTTGCTTTAACTTTTTTATGTCAACAGGTTCCACATAACTGGGTTACGTTAAACAAACATAATTTGTTCACATGTAACTTCAACATCATGGAATTACGTCATTTTAAGCGACCCAATTAAACTCTGAGCAGAGTGTTAAATGAACACTCAAGATTGTAAAGTTAATGAGATAATTAAGTGAATAATTGAGTGATGATTGAGCATTATTGAAGACACCTGATGGTAACAAGCAGAATCACTGAAGGAGAAAACCGGAATTTCACGTTACCACTATGGTGATCAGTGTTTGTTTTAGTTGGGCACTTGACCCCCACATTATTAACTTTAAATTATGTTTGGCTGCTGTACATGAGTTAAAACAGCCAGATGAACAAAATAGAAAAGGTGATCTGATGGTGTTGGTTGTTTTTTAACGTAATCATTATTTCACAATCGTTTGACCTGAATCACTGAACTCATATAGAACCGAATTTCTGAGTTAAGTTTACCTTATGGATTATAACAGGGATGGGCAACTTCGGTCCCGGAGGGCCACTGTCCTGCAGAGTTGACAACCCTGACAAAAACTCTTTTCTAGTAATCTTGAAAACATTGATTAGCTTGTTCAGGTGTGTTTAATTAGGGATGGAGCTAATCTCTGCAGGACAGTGGCCCTCCAGGACCGGAGTTGCCCATCCCTGGATTATAGCATCACTTTCATTGTAGAGCAGAATATTTTTAGCCTTTTCAATGAAATTCAAATGATCAAATCAATAATAATAAAAAAGAAACTTCTAAAAACATCAATAATTAGCCTGTGAATCTCAACAATGGTGACAATTATAAAGCATGTTGCAATGCATTCTGGGTGCTACCAATCAAAACTCATTCATGGCTCCCATCATGCATTGCTGCATGAATAAATAATGAGCTTATGTTCAGAGGTGATCTGTTTGTCACCATTGTTGAGATTCATATGCTAATTCTTGATGTCTGTGTGTGCCTGCATAAAATACTTTTTAGAAGTTTCTTTTTTTATTGATTTGTTCATTTGGATTTCATTGAAAAGGCTAAAATTGGTATGCTCTACAACGGCAGTGCTGCAATAATCCATAAGGTAAACTTAACTCAGAAATTGGGTTCTGTAAGAGTTCAGTGATTCAGGTCAAACGATTGTGAAATAATGATTATGTTAAAACACAACCAACATCTACAGATCACCTTTTCTATTTGATCATCTGGCTGTTTAACAAAATCTAAAGTTAATGATGTGAGGGTCAAGAGCCCAACTAAACCAAACACTGATCACCATAATGGTGACTTAAACATTCCGGTTTTCTCCTTCAGTGATTCTGCTTGTTAACATCAGGTGTCTTCAATAATCATCTTATCATTGCTTAATCATCACTCAATTATTCACTTAATTATCTCATTAACTTTAACACTGACTACAAAACAAGCTTTATTTCACTTTTCTCTTTCACCTTTCTATGGGAAAAACATTGTTTTCAGGGTTGACTGTGCGCGGTCCCTCTGGTCCTCTGGTTGCTCCTCTGGGATCTTCACTGGTTCTGCCCTGTTATGTTGATGAACCTTTACTAATGGAGGATCTGGAGGTGGAATGGAGGAGAACTGACTCAGATACTTTAGTTCATCTGTTTCAAGATGGTAAGAGTCGACCAGAGTCACAGCCGCAGGATTATCAGGATAGAGCTCATTTCTTTACTGAGGAGATTAAACACAGAAACTTCTCCCTCCGTCTGGATGATCTGAGAGCTGAAGATAAAGGAGAATACACATGTACAGTTCAGAGTCAGCAGGAGTCTGGAGAAACTGGGGTTCAAATAAAAGATGTTGGTGAGTCTGAATTGAAATGGATCTATAGAAATACTTTGACTGTATGTGATATTTACAAGGGTTTGTTCTTTCAGAGCGTTTGCTAGTCTCAGGATCAGATCGGTCCATATCTGCGTCTGTAGGTGAAGACGTCACTCTGAACTGCTCTGTAGACTCTCACATCACACCTGTAGACTTTGAAGAGGTTTCCTGGAAGAAAACAGATAAATATAATGAAGATGAAGATATTCTGGTCCTGCTCTACCAAAACAACAAGGCTTTTCCAGATTCATCAGATGAGCAATACAGAGACCGAGTTGAGTTCTTCACTGCTGAAATCCCCAAAGGAAACTTCTCTGTCCGACTGAAGAGCGTCAGAACTGAGGATAAAGGGGTTTACATGTGTGAAGTGTTTGCTGGAGGAGCTTCAGCCAATGCAACTGTAGTGCTGGAGCAACTGGGTGAGTCATACAATAACTAATACACAACTGTACTTTAGTTTACCTTACCTTTAGTGTACTTTTTAGTTTCCAGTTGTATATAAAGTGTATTATGATTCCAAATTTAACTGCAATGTGATTTTGATTTATTCCAATGAATACAACTGCCATTTTTAATGAACAATAACTGAACTGCATTAAATATGCAAAGAAGTGCCTCTAGAGTAACAGTTCTGAACAGCACACACAGTTCAGGACGGGGATCTTCACGAGAGACACGATAGACACATGTTAGCTGTAACTTTAGTTACCCTCAAAGCACATTTCAATCCTTCGTTTCATTTCTTTTTTTTTATAATACTTGCATGAAATTATAAAAAGGACAGTTTTGGCTTGTCAAATAACATTAAAAACATTCAATATATTCACTGTAAAAAACACAACTTGAAAAAAGTTGAAATTACTGATTTTGTTGAGTTGGTTCAGCAAAAATCCACACTGTAAAAATCTCGTACAACAACAAAAAAATTGTACTAATTTCCCCTGGTTTTTTCTTGTTGACTCAACTTCTGTAAATAACAGTTATATGAACTGAAAAAAGTTATCGGTGACACACATAAAAAGGTTTAGTTGAGTCAACTTGACATTTTTTGTTTTCTGGAGAGGTGCAACTATTCAGTGACAAATCTTTTGTAGTTGAGCCAATTCAAAAAAATTGTCTATTGGAATCAGAAGTTCTTAAGAATAAACAGGTTCAGATGTAGCTTTTTTACTGAAAATGTTTGGTCACCATTTTGCTGATCAGCGTTTCCTTGAGTTGCCATTTTCTGTGAGTTTGTGGTCTTTGTGACAGTGTTTAGAAAAACAAATAATTTGTTGCAAAGAAAGCCATAAAAAATTATCAGGTGATCTAGATAACAGCATCATAAAGGGAATAGTTCACTATTTTTATTCCTGATCAAAAGATATTATTTGTGAATAATATATAAGATTTACCAACACAACGTTTATGCAACAGATCAGACATTCTGAATTTTAATTTTTAAATACATTTTGGGAATTTTTTTCAGACACACACACACACACACACACACACACACACACACAGACTTCAAGAATCAGCATATGAATCTCAATAATGGTGAAATGTTTCATGCCACAATACATGCTGGGAGCCATGATTTTAATACTATGGTGGCTCCCAGCATGCATTCCAGCGTCATGCTGTGTCATGTCACCATTGTTGGGAATCATATGCTGATTCTTGATGTCTGTGTGTGTGTCAAAATACTTTTTTCCCCATGGTGTATTTTAAAATCAGAATTCAGAATGTCTGATCTGCAGCAATAAAGTTTTGATGGTAAAATTATGATAGAGTAAATAATCACTTTTGGTCAGAAATAAGATTAGTGATTTATTCTAGTTTATGAGGCTGCAAACTTGATCATCTTGGTTTTTTTCTTTCTTAGCAACAATTGATGTGCTTTTCTAAACACTGTTACAAAGACCACAAACTCACAGAAAAAGCCAAGAGTCAAACTAACCAACCAAAAGAAACGCTCATCACCAAAATGGTGACCAAATGATTTTGATAGACAAAAAATGTTGAGGATTAACATTAACAAAAGATTTGTTACAGAATAGTTGCACCTCTCCAGAAAACAAAAAATGTCAAGTTGACTCCACTAAACACTTTTTTTTGTGTCACAGATAACTTATTTTCAGTTCATATAACTGTTATTTACAGAAGTTGAGTCAACAAGAAAAAGCTAGGGGAAATTAGTACCAAGATTTTTTTTTGTTTGAACTTACATTTTTACAGTGTTGTTTTTATATTTATATAGTTTAGTTGTATTATATTAAATAAGCTAATGATTTGCTTTCTCATGGATACTGTGCAATTATCTTTTCAGTAATTCGTTTTTTTATACAACTGCTTTTTTCTCAGTACTTTTTCTAAACTTGTCACACAGTTCTCTTTCATCTCTTTCAACTTTCATTTCACACACACATTTTACATTCTTAATTAGCACTCATATCCATCATGTAAATATTCCAGATTTAGTCATACAGGCTCAATTTTTAATCTGTGGCCCCTGGCAGGATGATGGTAAAGAAAAGTCCATAAGCACATAAAACATGAAAAATCATATAAAAGCACATTCCAGCAAACATAACCAGAGCATATTAATACAAACACAAAATGACTTTAAATATGAGACAGAAATAAACCATACTCTAAATTATGAAGACATGTTTGATTACCTAATAACCACTGTTTTATCGATGCAGAGAAAGAAGTAAAGGATGTAATATTTCATAATTGTGTATGTACAGTATTCCAGGTACGTGCTGCTCTATAGGAAAAGGCTGACTGCCCAAAATCACTTCTGTGTGTTATTGTACAATCTCCTATAGTAGTGACTCTAGTAGATGAGTTATGATTTTATCTAATAAACTCATTAAGTGGAGGTGAAGCATACCATGCAAAATGCTATACACAAGAAAAATCTGCAAATGTAATAATATTTTCCCAGTTTAAAATATCAAATTTAGTTACATTTTACAATGGCGATTTACATTTAGACTTTTTGTTCAATATTTTCAAAGCTTGCTAGAGTGTGGATTAGTATTTATAATTAGCTATAAAACAGTAGAAATCTATTAAATGTTCACTTTTATCTAAATATGTGTGTGTGTTCCTACTTAATCATATCTTAGCGACACATTTGTGCACTATATATAAGCAACTGCACAATAACAGCATTAATAACTGTGTGCTTGACAGGTTTCTCAGCTGTACACGTAATAATGCTGATTCTCTGTATCTCTGCATCTGGATCTGCACTTCTGCTCTGCTGTCTGATCTACTGCAGATCTCCTACTAAAGGTACAAATATAACACAAACATATGCTGATTTACTGTAATAAATTTGAACCCAATAATAATAATATCATCATAATAATTAGTGTTTATTGAGTGTGTAAATCAAACAACTGCTGATGATTTTTCAATGGAAATATTTTCAATTTAGAAAATGTCAGAAGTTTGTTAGTGTGACAGATGATGAGTTTAGTTAAATTCAATTCAATTCAAATTTATTTGTATAGTGCTTTTCACAATACATATTGTTTCAAAGCAGCTTTACAGAAAGTGCATTTCAGAAATGTACATAGAAAAAATACAGTTAGTTAATCATGTATTAATTTAGGGCATAACATATCGCCGGCGTTGAGTCGTCTCATCACAGGCGTTTAGTCATCTCTTCACAGGTGTAATGACTCAGGGGCGGATCTAATCCGTGGGGGAATTTGCATATCATAATTAATAATTGGTAATTAAGAATTATTCATACATGTTTGGATTAGATCAGTCTTACATGTTAATAAATCTCCCGATAAGGGATGATGTGTCATTTTACCTGCATGCATGTCTGTGTATCCTTGCACTTAACCACAAGTTGATTGCAATTAATTACACGGACCACGTCTTACAAAACAGGCAAAATTAATTAGCTCAATTGTCAGAATAATATTTGTGGGAATCCACAATATCATCTTACTTTATAGGATTTCAGGAAAAGCAATTCTGTGGCCACAAGAATTGGGTTTCCTGCCCTATAAACACATACTCTTTAAAGTATCTTTAATTTGTAAGCTTGTAGCTATAAGACCGTTTGACACTTAAGGGACTTGGAAAATGAGCAAAGAGGCAGTACATCAATCAAAATAAATATAATGAATTTAATAAGGCAGAACGTCCTGGTTGCGTATGCAACCCACCGTTCCCTGAAGGAGGGAACGGAGGACGTAGTCGACTGTCGACTGAATTGGGATCTCGCTAGAGAGCCTGTCTTCTTCGAGTACTATTGAACGAGCCAATGTAATTGGCGTGCGTGATTCGCATCACACACTCCGCCCCCGCGGCGCGGGTATAAATACGGAAGTGGATGCACGCACTAGTTGCCTTTCGCTGAGGAGCCGAGAGTAACCCGGGGTCAGCGGTGGTCCAGCGGTAGTGGCAAGGGGACTACGTCCTCCGTTCCCTCCTTCAGGGAACGGTGGGTTGCATACGCAACCAGGACGTTCCCTTTCAGTCGAGAACGTCAGACGTAGTCGACGGTCGACTGAATTGGGATCACCCATTGAACACGCCACTAACGCTGCCACCTTCCAGTGCCTAAACCAAAGCCTCCTGATGCCCCCGCAAACTTAAGGCGGGGAAGGACAGGGCTTAGGCCAGGGAAGTCACTGCTGTTCCTACAGGACCACTGGGAAAGCGTTCCCCGTACGTTGGAAGGAAGGGACGCTGCGGAAGCCACATCCAACCCAGAGGGAGGTAA
Source organism: Siphateles boraxobius (assembly GCF_051911475.1). Classification (NCBI taxonomy): domain Eukaryota; kingdom Metazoa; phylum Chordata; class Actinopteri; order Cypriniformes; family Leuciscidae; genus Siphateles; species Siphateles boraxobius. The sequence continues at coordinate 1,519,850 of NW_027509180.1, forward strand.
TGTGGAGAATACACATATGAACTGGGCGGAAACCAGGCAGTCTAACATATGGAATGTCACTGGGGTGGCTCCAGCCTAAGACGGGGGGAGACACACCGGACAGTGACGGCAGAGAGACTCTGCCGAGGGAAGACACGGGCTCACCGCAGGGAGCCGTATCGTGGAAGAATACACATATGGGGTCACCGAAGGGACCGCAACATATGGACCCAGCCTAACACAGGTTCCACACTGCTTACGAGTGGTAGGCCTAACACCAGACGTTCCGCACGTCCGACGTCGGAGGGGTGTGGAGGAACTCAACAGGGTTCAATTTTAAGGGAACTCAACTGGAGTAGAAAGGCGCACGTATCCAGTCCATAGGAGGGGAATGGCGCTGCAAGCCGACACTTGAACCAGGCTCACGGTGAAACTGGCTTCATGAGAAGGGAGCCCACGTGAGGCAGCGGTTCAACTAGGTGTCGTCCAGCCCCCAACTCTAGAATCTGTTTTAGCAAAGCATATCGTCAACGCCCAGGCGGAGCACTTTACACTCATCATAGAGGAGCTCAACACCTAAGTGGACATGTTGCATCTCGGACCTTTGCCGAAATGAAGGCAAGCACTAAGTGCAACTTTGCACGGAAACAGCCTTCCCTCTCTGCTGAATTCCAACAGATATTTGAAGAGCTGGTCTGAGGTCTATGACTTGCATTCTGTACACGTCCAAGCGAACGGACAGAGAAGCCAGGGCTGGATCTGCCTCCTCCAGGGCAGCGCTTGCAGGCTCACCACCTGCTCCTATTACGGGAGAGGTAGGAACCTTGGGCACAATCCGAGCCGGGGTCTCAGCTTGTGAGAGTTAGCCGGCCCAGACTCAAGGCACAATACGTTGACCGAAAGCGAGCAAGTCCCTACCCTCTAGTAGAGACCACGCGAGCAGGAGAACTGATATAACAGAATTTTTAACTCACTGCCTGCAGTGGCTCAGGGGCGGTCTCTGCAGTGCAGTCGCACCAGGGACAAGGCCCAAGAGGATAAAGAGGGACACAAGGATTTACAAGACCTTGCTCCTCAGGAACCTGACGATCAGAACATGCTACTGCATACTTCTGCAACACGATGAGCGTCGTTTAAACACCGAGGCAACATCATTTTGAGGGTGAAGGAAAACAGCCTACTGCAACCCATTTTGCAGGAAAGAGAGCACTGAAGTGATCGAAAGCTTTCAGGATCTCCTCTGGAGAGAAGACGCACTCAACGACTAGGTTCCACTTCTAAAGGCGTAAGCACGCTACCCAATTCTAGGGGGTGCTCGCAGAAGTGATGGTAACTATCACATGTTCTTGTGATAGCCACCTGAACCTCCGCGTTCAGATGTAAGACCGCCCGGAATCTCCGGGGGAAGAACGCGTGTGCCATCGTGCCCCGTCCCCGAAGAGTTTTCAGGGGAAGTCAGGACTGTTGAAGGGAACCAGGTCTAGTTGGGCCAATAAGGGGCAACTATGAAGACCTGTTCCTCTCCTGACTTGGCACGTAGGTGCAAGCGACGGGCGCAAAAGACAGGAGCATTGCTCAACACAACATGTGAAGATCACTGGGCTTCAGGAGCATTTTCTGCTCAGCACTTGGGTGTGACAAGTTCACTGAGCTTCAGGAGCATTCCTGCTCAACACCTGAGTGTGATAAACTCACCGAGCTTCAGGAGCATTTCTGCTCAACACTTGAGTGCGAAGAACTTCACTGAACGACAGGAGCATTTCTGCTCAGCACTTGAGTGTGACAAGTTCACTGAGCTTCAGGAGCATTACTGCTCAACACCTGAGTGTGATAAACTCACTGAGCTGCAGGAGCATTTCTGCTCAACACTTGAGTGCGAAGAACTTCACTGAGCACCAGGAGCATTTCTGCTCAGCACTGCGTGTGACGAATTCACTGAGCTACCTGTGATGAACTCACAGAGCTACAGGAGCATTGCTGCTCAACACCTGAGTGCGATGAACTTCACTGAGTTTCAGGAGCAATTCTGCTCAACATGAAGAGTGATGATTTCACTGACTTGCAGGCGCAAGGCGACCATGAGTCGCAGTCACTTTTAGAAGGCTCACTGGGGTTAAACGCATTTCTGCGGGCCCCTGGGGCAGCTGAGACCCAGTGTTTGTCCAAGGGTAGTCCGCTCGGTTTACCCAAACACTGGCGGAAAAATAAAACCGGGGGGGCAACTGAGCGGCCCCGGAATGGTCATGACCCAGCCGGACCCAGGGGATGGAGTCTCCACTTGCCCTGGCTATAACTGTCGTGAGGCTCGATGGCGGCACGATTGAGTAAGCGGGAGGAGTGGAACAAGGCGCCCTCAGAAGCGTCTGACTCCAAGGAGGAGGTGACGGGTGAGTTTGTGACATGCAGGGGAAGCTTGCGCAACGGTCGCAATGTCTAACAACTCGAGGCACGAATGCCCGTGTAGTCGGAGGTCGCCCAGGCCCCCGTTAAAACACGCCCTTTGTACATGGCCCCTCTGTTGAAGAGGGTTTGGCAGCAGACCGGGATGAACTATAGTCACACAGGGTGAGCTGCTCTGCCACGGTCACCTCGGGACTCGATCGTGAAGCTAGCGCTGAAGCGGTCACATATGGAGGAAGCCAAAGGCTGCGACTACCATATACCCCAGGAGCCTCTGAAAGTTCTTTCAGTGGGACCCTTTCTCACTTCAACACCAGCTGAACACATTCTCATTGGAGAGACATGTTGGACCGAGTACCTCTCCAAAACTAAGAAAGAGATACTCAGCCCGTGGGCGAGACTACTCTCTTCCAGTTGACCTGACGACCCAACGGGCTCTGGAGCACTCGAGGGGAAGGACACTGTACTGATACTCCACCCTTAGACGCAACACACAGGATGGCTGCGGTGCGGGAGGTAGAGATCTGAAGCACATGTCTTTCAGGTCAAAGCTGCAGACCAATCTTGGGCCAAGATGGTCACGACCCACCCCCTAGTAGCACGAAGAACGAGTTTACAACTGGCCTTCGTACTGGCTGGAGGAGCGGCTATATCAAATCCTTCGCCAGCAGGATAAGATAAGCACGCACAAGTCAGGAGCACTGCTCAACACTCGGTGTGATGAATATCACTGAATTTTCAGGAGCACGTCTGCTCAACACCTAATGTGATGACTATCACTGACTTGAGCGGGGTAGCCGAGCCTGAGGTGGGGCAGCAAAGTAGAGAGAGTGGTGTTAGTGTGCTGTGCAACACTTACCTGTCTCCACAAGCGGCAGGGGGCGCGTGAGAAGGCGGATGACCGGGTCCTCGAAAGCACCAAGCTGCCTGCTGGCGACCAAGGGGGAGCTGAGGGGTGTAAGGCTATACAGGGTCACACCCGCCAGACTGGCCCTCTTGGGACCCAGGAACAGATGAAATTGCTCTCTCTTTGAAGTGTGGGTTCCGCTTGCTCCGTTTTTTTTTTTTTTTTTTTTTTAGGGAGCCAGCGGCGGAACAGACACACACACAAACAAAAGCTCCACCCGGCCCTCACCCGGGGGGAGGGAGTGATCGTGCCACTCCAAGAGCATCTCATCCATTCCTGGGCGGCCCGCTCCGGAATGCTTTCGCTGTCGCTTGCCACCTGGCTTGGCAGCGCCTGGAGCGGGCTGGGCGTCTCTACTGCGGCCGGCTCCATGCTGAGGCCTGGGTGGAGGCTGCTGCGGAGGGCCAGCAGGAGCGGCGGCCGGAGAACGCCCACGGCGACGAGCAGGCGGAGGAGCTGCCACCGGCGGCGGGTGGAGGCAGCAGCTGGCCACCGGGGCAGGATGTGCAGGATGACCTCCGTCTGCGCTTGAGCGGCAGAGAACTGTTTGATGCAGTTCTCCACCGCGTCGCCGACCAGCCCAACCTGGGAAATTGGGGAGACCAGGAACCGAACCTTGTCCGCATCCGCCATACCAACCAGGCTGAGCCAACGAAGGCGCTACTGGACCACCAAGGTGGACATCGCCAGACCGATCACGCACGCTACGACCCCCGTACCCCGGAGGGTGAGGTCGGATGCAGTGCGGTGCTCACCTATGAGCGCACGGTCTGGATTACCCTCGTGCATGCCATGGGTGCCCTAGCCTGCAGCAACGCCATGGCACGCAAGAGGAAGGGGCTTGCCCACAGGCTTTGTAAGCTCTGCCCGTCGGAACAGACGAAACTCACAGGCCTTAGGGGGGAGACGAGGATCCCCCCAAAAGGCAGCGGCCGCCGGACACAGGTGCACCTGTGTCGACAGACCGCTCCAATGGAGGGACACCTCGCAACCCTTCACCGTTCCTCCATCAAGGGTAATGAGGGGGAAAAGCTATTCAGGCAGTTTCTGGCAGAGAAAGATGCTGTTCACCACCTGATAAGCTCTCCATGCATTTCGGGAAAGAAAGGCACTGGGGCGGCGAGCTGAGAACCAGCGCGGCCCACCCCAAGATACCAAACTCCAGATTCCAACCGAGACTGAACGGGACACGGTGGAGGTTCCACTCGAGCCCGGCAGCCTCGGCGGCCCGCTTCAGCATAGCTGATAATTCTGGATCCGGCTCGGGCAACATTGAACTCCCGGAGGGAGACAATGCAGCCGAGTCATCATCTCTAGAAGTCAGCTCACCCTCCGATGCTGCAATCGGCGTCCTGTCCTCCAGGGGAGCCCCGAGTGAAACCGCTGGCCCACCCATTACAGATGGACCAGCAGACAACACAGGAGGCTCCAGTGGTTGCAGTGGAAGGGAGGAGTGAGGAGCCCACAGGGAATGGTTACCGGGCGGGACATCCAACACTATCTTCCGGTCACCCATCCCACACAGCACCCGAGGGTGGGGCATGGTAATGGGGACTCGCTCTCCGCGAACGAAGGCGAGTCTCGCCCTCAACACTGCGACAGTCATGTTCCCACAGTGAAAACATGAGCTGTCCACAAAAGCTGTCTCAGCGTGCTGTAAGCCAAACACGTGACACAACAGTTGTGACCATCAGAGAGAGACAGGGAACGACCGCACCCAGAAACGCACGGGCGGAATGACATCTTGAAAAAGACGCAAACGCACCCGTGTTGCTCTTTCAGAAAATAGGACCGTCACCAGTGCCGGAGCACACAGGGGAATGACCGCGGCAACACTGAACAGAGAACTGAAACAGTGAAGCACTCACTTTTCCGCCCTCTAACCAGCCATCAACACACACAAACCTTTAGAAATTTGTTGCTGTTAAAACAGCAGTTGAGAGCTCAAAGCTCGCGATCACCGCTGCACTCGCGCTGTAGAACACCAGCACTGGGAGAGTCTTCCTGAAGAACACCGACACACTCGCTCGTTGTAGACAACAGCACTCTCAGAGACATCAAACGATCGGCTCCGAAGCGAAAGGCAACTAGTGCGTGCATCCACTTCCGTATTTATACCCGCGCCGCGGGGGCGGAGTGTGTGATGCGAATCACGCACGGCAATTACATTGGCTCGTTCAATAGTACTCGAAGAAGACAGGCTCTCTAGCGAGATCCCAATTCAGTCGACCGTCGACTACGTCTGACGTTCTCGACTGAAAGGGAACTACTTATGTTTTTACTACAGTTACATGGGATATATATATTTACAAACATAATAAACAACAAAACACGATAAGGTATCGATGAACGAGAAATGCATGGAGATAGATAGAGAGAAGAAATGTAGAGAGTTGCAGTTATGCAAAAGGGAGTTTAGAAAGACCCGAGGATCTTTCTAAATAGCAAATTCACATAGACAACAGCATTTTGAGAGACAACAAGACTTCAACAAATCTTAAAAGCGTGATCAAACATGGATACTTGCACAGGTAACTCATTGCATGGCTTGTGAAGAAGCATGTGTGTCTCTCGGTCCGGCTTCAAAGCGAGCGCGCGCTCGTTTAAAGGTCCCTTGTAGATGGATTTGCTGAAGAGATATGTCACGCGGTTTTCTTTTCACTCGAAACAAATAAAAGAAAGGCGAAGAGCTCGCCCGCAGGCGAGACGTTACATTATGACACGAGGACAAGAGAAGTAAGAGGAGGATAAACTGGTATTCAGTCCTTTTGAAGACCTGACGTTTCCGCCTTCTTTTGGAAGAGGGTCCAATCAGGAGCTGTCCCTTTGGAGGGAGATTTTAAGACCCTTTGTGTTATAACCAGGCATTTAAATCTCTAGTTTCATTGGGTATTTAAGAGAAGAATCTTCACAATTCTTATAATACTAATGTGTCACAAAGTTTAGCAAAATCTAATGTCAATTAACAAATGGGGAATGAAGATTGGAGTTTATCGAGACCAAACTTGCCACAAATGGATTTGGTTAAACATTAGTTGGCAAAGTTTGAAACATTATCCCATTAGAGTTGTCGAGAAACATAGACCAAACCACAAAAAGGCAACTCATGAAATAGGGAACTTAGATACATTGTTCATACAATTCTCAAGTGGATATATAATAGCATATATATATATATATATGAATACAGGATTTATTTCTCCTCCTTGGTTAGAATTCAGAGAGAGCCACAGTTCTGTGAACATTCCTTTGGGTCGTAAACGCTGTTATCTAAGAACACTAGTGATGTTAGTTTTGGTCTCTTTTCACTCCAAAGATGGAAAACATAGTAAACTATATTTTACTGGATATTACTGTACGTATTCTGATTGATCACACCGAAAGCATTCTGGAGGTGTCCAGAACTATGTGTACAAGTTATGGGAATAGACGGTTATATTTAAAATGCATAATGAAGGTATTTATAATTCACTTTAAGCTACGATAAAATCATAGTCATTCCAATGTGACATGGGCAAATGGACACACATAAAAACACATTGAATATATCTGGTTAAATGCCTTTTAAAAAGAGAAGTTTCTTTCTCTTTAGAATCACCTTCTTTTGGACATTCCAGTCAGTCATAAAAATGTCTCGTAACTGGACACCTCGCTCTGTCCTGAGCGGGCTTCACTTGTGGGGGATGCGTGTGTGGTTGTGTGTGTGTGTTAATTTACATCCAGGCTTTTTGGGCCTGAAGGCTTTGGGATTTTAGCTAGGATGTATTTAGTTATTCAGATTCACCCCTCGCCCAGTCCTTACACAGGCGTCGAGTCGTCTCTTCACAGGCGTTTAGTCGTCTCATCGCAGGTGTTGGGGGATCTGAAGTCTCCGTGAGAGGCTGGATACAAACTGGAGCTGACGAACGCTATTTACCATATAACAGCAGAACAGCAGATGGGAAATAATTAGCATAGCTGCTGTTCATTAAATTAATGCATTCAATCTGATTCAACAGTGGTATAAAAGGTAAGTATTATGTGAATGCTTGGCTAAAGAGATGCGTCTTTAATCTAGTTTTAAACTGGGACAGCGAGTCTGAGCCTCAAACAAGATCAGGAAGGCTATTCCAGAGTTTAGGAGCTAAATGCGAGAACGCCCTCCCTCCTTTAGTGGACTTAGATATCCTAGGAATGACCAGAAGCCTCAAATTTAGTGATCTTAAAGAACCAGATGGATTGTAGAGCGATAGAAGGTCCGCTAAATACACAGGAGCTAAACCATTTAGGGCTTTATAGGTCAGTAGTAATACTTTGTAATTGATACGGAACTTGATAGGTAACCAGTGTAGAGATGCTAAAATTGGTGTTATATGATCATATTTTCTTGACCTAGTAAGAACTCTAGCAGCTGCATTTTGCACTAACTATAGCTTGTTTATTGAGGATGCCGGACAACCAGCTAATAAAGCATTACAGTAATCTAGTCTCGAGGTCATGAATGCATGAACTAACTTTTCTGCATCAGAAACAGATAGCATGTTACGTAGCTTAGCAATGTTTCTAAGGTGGAAAAAGGCTGTTCCTATAACATATGATATATGATTTTCGAAAGACAAGTTGTGGTCTAGTATAACACCCAGGTCTTTTACTGTAGTGGATAAAGTAACAGGACATCCTTCTAAATTAAAGTTGTATTGTACAAGGTTTAGTGGGTAGTTTTTTGGACCAATAAGTAATACCTCCGTTTTATCTGAATTTAATAACAGGAATTTACACGTCATCCAGCATTTTATATCTTTAAGACACTCTGTCAAATTAGATGAGTTAGTGTTTTCATCTGGTCGTGATGAAATATATAATTGAGTGTCATCAGCATAACAGTGGAAATTAATTCCATGTTCCCTTTCGTCCTGGGAACTCCGACGTGTCGTCGGGGGAGTTCCCTGACGAATTGGGATCACGCTAGGGAGCCAATTGCCTTCGAGAGAATTAAAAACGAGCCAATGGACATTGGCATGCAAGATTTGCATTCCGCGACCCGCCTACCAGCGCGGGTATAAAAGGCGGAAGTAAACATTGCGCAATGCTTTTTGCTTCGGAGCTGTCCAGTGTGTCTCTCTGTTGAGCTAAGCTGCTGTCTCTGAGAAGTTTTAAAACCAACGAGTCCTCTTTGGAAGGAGAAAGGATCCTTGGTGCTGGTGTCACGGTGCTGTTGAGCGACCATCGCTTCCCGCAGCCGGCCGTTTCTCTCTTTAAAAAAAAAAAGCTGTTTTAATGGCTGGTACTGGTGGTGAGTGCAACACACGGGCTTGCAGTTTCCCCGTTGTGTTTGCCGCGGTGGTCCCTCTGTGCCTCGGCACATAAAAGAGTATTTTTTTTTCCTGTCTAAAAGAGCAACACGGGCGTTTCGCGTCCTTTTCAGGATGTCGTTTCACCCGTGCGTTTCTGGATGCGGTCGACTTCTCCCTCAGGAAGATGGTCATAAACACTGCCTCTCGTGTTTGTGCTTAGGGTACGCTGAGGCAGCGTTTGTGAACGAGTCGTGTTCTCATTGCGGGAACATGACTCTGGCGATGCTGCGTTCGAGACTGCGAACCCTGAAATATGGGGGAGTCCCTTCAGAGAATCCCCGATCTAGTTCGTCTGCCGGTTCAGTTCAGCAGACGGCTACTTCGATGATTCCTGTTGGTGAGCGGATGAGGGTGACCGTGCGGAATGTCCCGTCTGGTGAAAGATCCTCACGGGCTTCCCACGCCTCTAGTAGCTCGTTGCCATCAGGTGTCCCGGCGGGGCTTCCGGGACCGCCTTGTGCGGTTCCGTTTGTCTCCTTCGGGGCACCGCCTGAGGATCAGATGTCGATTGCGGCATCGGAGGAAGAGCGGTCATCTACTGGTGATGACTCAGCGGGTCTACCCCCTTCGGGCGTGGTGGCTGCGGCTGAGCCGGATCCGGAAATGGCCGCTATGCTCGAAAGGGCAGCTGCGAATGTCGGGCTCGTCTGGAACCCTCCACCGGGTCCCGAACCTTCGCGGCTGGATGATTGGTGTCTCGGAGCGGGCCGTGCTGTTGCCCCGCGGCCTGCTCCAGTACCATTCTTCCCTGAAGTGCATGAGGAGCTTAGGAAGTCTTGGCTGGCCCCCCTTGCGACCAGGCGTAGGCAACCTCGCTCCTCCTTCCTCACCACTCTCGATGGCGGAGCGGCGCACGGGTACGAGGGAATCCCCCCAGTGGAGCGGTCGGTTGCGATGCAATTATGTCCAAAGACCGCTTCCTCCTGGCGGGGTGCCCCTTCATTCCCCTCCCGAGCCTGTAGGTTTTCCTGTGGTCTGACCAGGGATGCCTACATGGCGTGTGGAGACGCCGCTTCCGCCCTGCATGCCATGGCGCTCCTGCAGGTCCACCAGGCCAAAGCACTCCATGACATGTAGGAGGGTGGTCTCGACCCGGGATTGCTGCAGGAGCTGCGTGCGGCGACGGAAGGGGGCATCCACTTTAGCCGTGTGCGGTTGGTGGACGCCCCTGTCTTGCGGAAAGAGATCAATGTCCTGCTGGCGAAGGACGCGATCGAGCCGGTCCCTCCTGCCGAGATGAGGTTCGGGTTTTACAGCCCCTACTTCATTGTACCCAAGAAAGGCGGTGGGTTACGACCAATCCTGGACCTGCGAGTCTTGAATCGGGCCCTGCACAAACACCCGTTCAAGATGCTCACGCAGAAACGCATTTTCGAATGCATCCGTCCCCAGGATTGGTTTGCAGCGATCGACCTGAAGGACGCGTACTTTCACGCCTCGATTCTTCCTCGACACAGACCGTTTCTTCGGTTTGCTTTCGAGGGTCGGGCGTATCAGTACAAAGTCCTACCCTTCGGGCTGGCCCTTTCACCCCGCGTCTTCACGAAAGTCGCGGAGGCGGCCATTGTTCCCATGAGAGAACAAGGCGTTCGCATCCTCAACTACCTCGACGACTGGCTCATTTTAGCTCACTCGCGAGATGTATTGTGCGATCACAGGGACATGGTGCTTCGGCACCTCAGCCGGTTGGGGCTTCAGGTCAAATGGGACAAGAGCAAACTTTGCCCCGTGCAGAGGATCTCTTTTCTCGGTATGGAGCTGGACTCGGTCGCCCGGACTGCGCGCCTCACAGAGGAACGCGTCCAGTCAGTGCTCACTTGCCTCAGGTCTTTTCGAGGCAGGACAGCGGTTCCACTGAAACAATTTCAGAGGCTCCTGGGGCATATGGCAGCCGCAGCCGCAGTAACGCCGCTCGGCCTGTTACATATGAGAAAATATGTAACAGGCTTCAGCGCTGGCTTCACGATCGAGTCCCGAGGTGGGTGTGGCACAGCGGCACGTTCCGGGTCAAAGTGACCCCGCACTGCCGCCAAACCTTCTCCCCGTGGTCGGACCCTGTGTTTCTACGGGCCGGAGTGCCCCTAGTCCAGGTTTCCAGGCATGCTGTGGTTTTCACAGATGCCTCTGCCACCGGGTGGGGGGCCACGTACAACGGACATGCAGTTTCAGGTCTGTGGACGGGGCCTCAACTGCATTGGCATATCAACTGCCTAGAGTTGCAAGCAGTACGCTTAGCCTTGCGTCGTGTCAAAGGGGTTCTCAGACACAAGCACGTACTGGTCCGTACGGACAGCACTGCGACTGTTGCGTACATCAACCATCAAGGTGGTCTACGCTCCCGTCGTATGTCGCGACTCGCCTCCCACCTCCTCCTATGGAGTCAGAAGCATCTGAGGTCGCTTTGTGCTATTCACATTCCAGGGGAGCTCAACCGTGTGGCAGACGAGCTCTCACGGCTGCCTCCCCTGCCAGGAGAATGGCGACTCCATCCCCAGTCGGTCCAGCTGATTTGGAGTGTCTTCGGAGTCGCACAGGTAGACCTGTTTGCCTCTCCGGACACGACCCATTGCCAGTGGTTTTACTCCCTGTCCGAGGGGACCCTCGGCTAGGACGCCCTGGCTCACAGCTGGCCCCGGGACCTGCGCAAGTATGCGTTTCCCCCAGTGAGCCTTCTGCCCCCTCTACGAGGCACCTCTATGCGCTGAAGTGGAACCTGTTCGTCGATTGGTGTTCCTCCCGTCAGGAGGACCCCCGGACTTGCCCGATCGGTGTCGTGCTTTCCTTCCTGCAGGATGGGTTGGAGCGGAGGCTGTCCCCCTCCACCCTCAAAGTGTATGTCGCCGCAATAGCCGCGCATCACGATGCAGTGGAAGGTAAGTCCCTAGGGAAGCACGACCTGGTCATCAGATTCCTTAAGGGTGCCAGGAGGTTAAATCCACCTCGTGTTTCGCACTCTGTACCCTCTTGGGACCTTGCTCTGGTACTTAGAGCTCTTCAAAGTCCTCCCTTTCAGCCTTTGCTGACGGTCGAGCTTAATATCCTGTCCATTAAGACAGCGCTCCTGTTGGCATTGGCCTCTTTCAAGAGGGTCGGGGATCTGCAGGCTTTTTCGGTCGACGAATCGTGCCTAGAGTTTGGGCTGGGCCTTTCTCACGTTGTGTTGAGACCCCGGCTCGGATATGTGCCCAAGGTTCCTACCACTCCCTTCGTGGACCAGGTAGTGAACCTGCAAGCGCTGCCCCAGAAGGAGGCAGACCCAGCCCTGGCTTTTCTCTGTCCCATCCGTGCCCTGCCAGTTTATATTGACAGAACGCAAAGCTTCAGAACCTCAGATAAGCTCTTTGTCTGTCACGGAGGCCAGCAGAAGGGGAAGGCCGTCTCCAAGCAGAGGTTAGCCCACTGGTTAGTGGATGCTATCACCCGAGCATATGAGTCTCTGGGTGAGCCTTGTCCTCCCAGGTTGCGCGCTCACTCCACTAGAGGTGTTGCCGCTTCCTGGGCTTTGGCTCAAGGCGCCTCGCTGACAGAGATCTGTAGGGCTGCGGGCTGGGCGACACCTAACACGTTCGCTAGGTTTTATAGCCTTCGTGTGGAACCTGTTTCCTCCCGAGTTCTGGTTACGGCCAGTGGGTCGAGGGAATAGGTTGTGTCGGCTTGCTGCGCCACTCCGCCTCAAACAGCGGATACGTGCGTTCTTTGCCCCGTATGGCGCCCTACGTTGGTGAGCCTCGTGAGTTCCTCCTTCACCCCTCCGGTGCTGGGCGTGGCGGTCCGCCCGGCGCCAGGTCTGCTACCTCTAGTAGGAGTTGTTAGTAGACTGGGTGCTCCAGTGGTCTATACTGTGACCCATCATGCCACGTGCAGTTTATCCGTGTCTTCCCCTTAACGGACTCGTTCGTCGTCGCTGCTGAGTACTCTCCCACTTCCCTTGGATTGGGACTACCTCAGGGACTGCCATATGTTTCACTATTCCTTCGGCTAGTACATATGTGTATTCCTGGTCTTCCTCAGTCAGGCTGGGGCTTCCGCAGCTTTCCCTCCTCTCTTGAGGGAACGCTTTGCCAGTGTTATCCAATGTCCACTGTGCGGGTCTTGCGGAACAGCAGTGTGGTTCCCGTGCTAGCTCCCGCAACTTATTTCAAGAAACTGCTGCAGGGTAGCTTAGCCGGGCGCTGGAAGGGGCCAGCACCATGGCGTTTTATTAGGGATCCCAATTCGTCAGGGAACTCCCCCGACGACACGTTGGAGTTCCCAGGACGAAAGGGAACGTCTCGGTTACGTGAGTACAGGGTATGTGACCCTCGTTCCCTGAGTACAGATCTTGCATGCCAATGTCCATTGGCTCGTTTTTAATTCTCTCGAAGGCAATTGGCTTCCTAGCGTGATCCCAATTCGTCAGGGAACTCCCCCGACGACACGTCTCCGTTCCCTGTACTCAGGGAACGAGGGTTACATACGTAACTGAGACGTTTTCTTATAATATTACCTAGTGTCAGCATATATATTGAGAAAAGCAGAGGGCCTGACACCGATCCTTGCGGCACTCCATAGTCTACTGACGTTATCTTCGATTTTTCCCCATTTAAACAGACAAAATGGTAACGGTCTGATAAGTACGATCTAAACCAGCTTAATGCCTGTCCCTGAACACCAGTGTAGTTTTGTAGTCGATCCAAGAGTATTTTATGATCTATAGTGTCGAACGCTGCGCTAAGATCGAGTAGAACTAGTATCGAGATACAGCCTTGGTCAGAAGCTAAAAGTAAATCATTTTTAATTGTAACTAGCGCAGTTTCTGTGCTATGATGCGGTCTGAATCCCGACTGGAATTTTTCATAGATATCATTTTCTTGCAAGAAAGAGCAAAATTGAGCGGACACAACTTTTTCTAGTATTTTAGACATAAACGGAAGATTTGAAATGGGTCTGTAATTTGCTAGGTTATTTGGATCTAATTGCGGTTTCTTAATGAGAGGTTTTATTACTGCCAGCTTGAATATTCTTGGAACATGACCTAAAGATAAAGACGAGTTAATAATATTGAGAAGAGGCTCTTCCACTACAGGTAACAATTCGTTCAGTAGTTTAGTAGGTATTGGATCTAATAAACATGTTGTTGGTTTAGATGCAATGATAAGTTTATTTAACTCTTCCTGTCCTATAGTTGTAAAGCGGTGTAGTTGTTCTTGAGGGGCGATAATTGAGGCTGAATCATAAGACACCATAAAAGATTGTACATTTACAATTGTGTTTCTGATGCTTTCTATTTTCTCAGTGAAGAAATTCATAAAATCATTACTACTATACTGTAACGGAATATTTTGCTCTGGTGATGTCTGTTTATTTGTTAGTCTAGCCACGGTGTTAAATAAAAACCTTGGATTATTTTGGTTATTTTTCTATTAGTTTGCGGAGATGCTCAGCCTTGGCTGCTTTTAGAGCCTTTTTATAACGTGACATACTGTCTTTCCACGCGATTGTAAAGACCTTTAAATTAGTTTGTTTCCATTTACGCTCTAAGTTACGAGTTTCTCTCTTGATAACATGCGTTGCACTGTTGTACCATGGTGCTTTAGTTTTCTCTCTAACCTTTTTTAATCTAATTGGTGCAACAATTTCTAATGTACTAGAGAAAATGGTGCTCAAACTGCTAGTCATTTCCTCTAGTTCATCTGTTTGTTTGGGTTCACTGAGCAGCTGAGATACATCAGGTAAGCTATTTGAGAGTCTATCTATAGTGGTTGGAAGGATTGTTCTGCCTGGTCGATAACGTGGCGCAACATGACAAATTTCAGCAGTATGTATTATGCAAGTTATCATGTAATGATCAGTGACATCATCATTTTGCGGTACAATATCTATGTATGAGTGGGACCACTGACGTTTTGCTTGACCCCAAAGGAGTTTAATAAATCTGTAAATGCAGCCCCTAACGCATCATTTGTGTTATCTACGTGTATGTTAAAATCTCCAACAATTACTGCTTTATCGACATTGACCAATAGATCTGAGAGAAAGTCTGCAAACTCTTTTAGGAAATCAGCATAGGGCCCTGGAGGTCTATATACAGTAGCCAAGGCTAGAGATGATAGGGATTTCTTTCTTACATCTAGGAGCGTAACATTTAGCACAAGTACTTCAAATGAATTAAACCTGTGACCTGTTTTCCTGTGACCTGTTTTGGGGTGTTCTAATGTTTAGAAGACCTAGCTCTAGAAATTGTTTTTGTTCACTGATATTGAGATTTTCTGGTTTAATTACAATAAGATTTTTCCTAGATCCTACAGTAAATTTATTATTTGGCCTCACTAAACGAGGAATAGACACAGTTTCTATATAATGTTCTACACTACTTGTATCAATTAAGTTGGGAGAGCAAAGACTGTGATTTGGACTTTGACTTACAAGTCAGATGGTGTCTAACGTCTTGGAGATGTTGTCCGACAGAACAGCCGCTCCGATTCTGCTGGGGTGCAGGCCATCAGCACGGTAGAGCCTAGGTCGCTCCCAGAACAGATTCCAATTATTTACAAAGAGAAGTTTCTGTTCATTACACAATGACATTAACCATTCATTTAGTGCAAATAATCTACTGAACCTTTCCTGTCCTTGTCGGTACGTGGGAAGCGGTCCAGACACGATGATCGTTGCTTCAGGCAATGTGCTGCGTACCGTCTCGATCAAGCTCCTGTAGTCCTTCTTCAGAACCTCCGTCTGCCACAGCCTTATGTCGTTCACTCCCGCGTGCAGCACAACAGCTCCGACGCGCTCGTCACCGTTCAGGATCTCGGGAACATGTGCAGCGACATCTAGAACACGAGCACCAGGAAAGCAGTGAGTGCGCACATTACCCTTACCTGAGGTAGCGCGGACATGACGGACGATGGAACTGCCGATGATCACTGCGTCGTCGCGTTCCGACTCGCGAAGAGTGGAGAAGCGGTTCCGGGTGGAGATCTCGAAGACCGGGAGGGGTGGAGTGGTTCTTGGTCTGGTTCTGGCTCGTGTCTTCCGCTGTGGGATCATCCAGGGTCCATGGTGTTGTGTCGGTGCCGGAGTGAATGAAGCCAGGGATGATCGCGTCCTGGGTGCTTGCGTCCTGTGCAGAGAAGCACACGGAGTAGACGAGGTCGGAGTCAAAAAGTTACTAACCACTGACTTGTGAGCATCGGCGCGTGATGTTTCAAGCGCTGATCGCCGATCTCGCAGCTCGGCTTGCCTCTCTAGCAGACCACGGATCTGCTTCTCCACAGACTCCAGCTCCAAAAGCACCGAATGCAGCTTGAATGTGTCCTCACCTGCACTCAGAGGTAACGTTAGACACACATCAGATATATTCGCCATTATAACAGATGAACAGTAAATTAGTCAAGTCAAGTCATCCTCATTTATATAGCGCTTTTAACAATGTAGATTGTTTCAAAGCAGCTTTACAGAGATAAACATATAATTTAAGGTAACAGAGATTGGTTTAGTTTTATGGTGGTTCTTGAAAAATGTTTTTTCCAGCTAAAGTTAGTTTTGTTTGATTCACTTCCGTCTAAATGATCATTTGTTATTAAATTAGGGGCCGCTAAGAGGACACCGTTCTCTTTAAACGTGAACCTGTGATAGACGCTGATGGCGTTCACATGCGCATTAAGAATTGATTCTATAGTTATGTGCGTTTGAATATATGTGCGCAGGTTTGTAATTCTTACAAACCATGCCTAAACAAACTACTTGTCTTGTCCATAAATTTTGATGCAGAATTTTATTTTATCTTATCACTTCGGGTAGGTATGCGAACCAAAAAATTCCACAACGCTTTATCTGTAGAGGGGTATAGGGATCCTCCATAGGGAGAGGCTAGTTGGCACTTCAGCACTGCATTGTCATCGGGTCCAGGCGAAAGTCCTTCGTCAGATCTGGAAACGGCCTGGATCCGGCAGGCTGCGGGAAAACCTTGGGATAAAAAAAGACACTAAAATTAGCGTAGATGCCATTCTTCTTATGATGTAACGAGTACATCAGGATTTAAGGGAAGTGTTCCCAGTTCCGGCTGACCTAATCTAAGCAGCCTAATATTGAATTATAGAAGTTTATAGAGTGTTATGTGAATGCTAGGTCAAAGAGATGTGTTTTTAGTCTAGCTTTGAACTGACAGACTGTGTCTGCTTCCCGGACAACGTTAGGAAGACTGTTCCAGAGTTTTGGTGCTAAATAGGAAAAGGATCTACCGCCAGCAGTCGATTTAGATATTCTAGGTATTATCAACTGGCCGGAGTTTTGAGATCGCAATAGACGTGAAGGACTATAATGCGTTAAGAGCTCGCTCAAGTACTGGGGAGCTAAACCATTAAGTGCTTTGTAAGTAATCAGCAATATTTAAAAATTTATACGATGTTTAATAGGGAGCCAATGCAGTGTTGACAGAACCGGGCTAATATGGTCGTACTTCCTGGTTCTGGTAAGAACTCTAGCGGCTGCGTTTTGAACTAGCTGTAGTTTGTTTATTAAGCGTGCAGGGCAACCACCCAGTAGAGCATTACAATAATCTAGCCTTGATGTCATGAACGCATGAACTAGTTGTTCCGCATTTGTCAATGAGAGCATATGACGTAATTTAGATATATTTTTAAGATGGAAAAATGCGGTTTTACAGACACTAGACACGTGACTTTCAAATGAAAGATTGGTATCAAAGAGCACATCCAGTTTCCTAACTGACGACGAAGACTTAACAGAGCAGCCATCAAGTGTTAGACGTATTCTAGGTTATTACGTGTGGAAGTTTTTTGTCCAATAATTAGAATCTCTGTTTTTTCAGAATTTAGTAGTAGGAAATTACTAGTCATCCAATTTTTTATGTCAACTATGCATTCCGATAATTTTGTGAATTGGTGAGTTTCGTTAGGCTTGGAAGAAATATAGAGCTGAGTATAATCAGCATAACAGTGAAAGCTAATTCCATGTTTCCTAATGATATCTCCTAAAGGTAGCATGTACAGAGTGAACAGCAGCGGTCCGATAACTGAGCCTTGTGGTACGCCATACTGAACTTGTGATCGATTAGACATCTCTTAATTTACTGCTACAAACTGATAGCGGTCAGATACATATGATTTAAACCATGCTAGTGCGATTACACTAATGCCAACATAGTTTTCTAGTCTATTTAAGAGAATGTTGTGGTCAATGGTGTCAAATGCAGCACTAAGATCGAGTAGCACTAATAGAGAGATACAACCACGATCGGAGGATAAGAGCAAATCATTTGTGACTCTAATGAGAGCTGTCTCAGTGCTATGGTGCGGTCTAAATCCTGACTGGAAATCCTCGCAGATATCATTTCCTTCAAGAAAGGAACACAGTTGTGAGGATACTGCTTTTTCTAATATCTTTGATAGAAAAGGTAGATTTGAGATCGGCCTGTAATTGACTAATTCTGTAGGATCAAGTTGCATTTTTTTAACAAGCGGTTTAATCATAGCCAGCTTAAAGGGTTTTGGTACGTATCCTAGAGACAAAGACGAATTAATGATGTTAAGAAGAGGATCTATGACTTCTGGAAGCATCTCTTTCAATAGTTTAGTCGGTATAGGGTCTAACATACATGTTGTCGATTTAGATGAATTAAAGAGTTTGCAAAATTCTTCCTCTCCTATGGCAATGAATGAATCAAATTTTACCTCAGGGAGACTACAATGCACTTTCTGATGCGATACTGTAGTAGACGGTTGCATAGTTATAATTTTGTCCCTAATATTATCAATCTTATAAGTGAAGAAGTTCATAAAGTTATTACTGCTGTGTTTCTTGGAAACTTCTGGGCTTGAAGCTTTCTTTTTCGTTAGTGTAGCCACTTTTTCAAATAAATACCTAGGATTATGTTTATTTTCTTCTAATAGGGTTGAAAAATAAGCAGATCTAGCAGCTTTTAAAGCCTCACTGTAAGCAATTGAGCTCTCCTTCCATGAAATCCGAAATACCTCTAGTTTTGTTTTCTTCCAGTTGCGCTCCATTTTTCTGGCTGCTCTCTTAAGGGCCCGGGTGTGCTCGTTGTACCACGGCGTTGGACTATTTTCTTTAATCTTCTTTAAGCGCAACGGAGCAACTTTGTCTAAAGTGCTGGAAAGGAGAGAGTTAAAAGTTTCTGTTGCAATATCAAGTTCTTCTAAGCTATCTGGGATGCTGAGATGATAAAACTGATTAGGAAGATTATTGATAAAGCAATCTTTAGTGGCAGAAGTGATAGGTCTAACATACTTGTAAGACGGAGTTGGCTTTGCAGCCTTGGCTAAATGTAATTTACACGAGACTAGATAATGATCTGAGATGTCGTCGCTCTGCTGCAGAATTTCAACAGCATCAACATTCAATTCAATGTGATAATATTAGATCTAGAGTATGATTACGACAATGAGTAGGTCCTGACACGTGTTGTCTAACTCCAATAGAGTTAAGAATGTCTTTAAATGCCAATCCCAATGCATCTTTTCCATTATCTACATGTATATTAAAATCACCAACAATTAGGACTTTATCTGCAGTCAATACTAATTCTGATAGAAAGTCAGCAAATTCTTTGATAAAATCTTTTTGGTGCCCTGGTGGCCTGTATACAGTTGCCAGCAGAATTCTCAAACTTGATTTATCATTTACATTATATATTTTTACATTAAGCACCAACACTTCAAAAGAAGTATATTTAAAACTAGATTTTTTAGTGCTTTTGAAAATATTACTATAAATTACAGCAACACCTCCCCCTTTGCCTTTCAGGCGAGGTTCATGTTTATAACAGTAATCTTGCGGGGTGGACTCATTTAAAGTAATGTAATCGTCTGGTTTTAGCCAGGTTTCTGTCATACACAGCACATCTAGTTTATAATCTGAAATCATTTCATTAACTATGAGCGCTTTTGAAGTAAGGGATCGAATATTCAGCAACCCAAGCTTTATCGTTTGCTCATCTGTATTATATCTATTTTTTATTTGTTGAATATCAATTAAATTTTTAACCTTAGATCGGTTTGGAAGTTTTTTGGATTTCCAAATTCGGGGAACAGACACAGTCTCTATATGATGATATCTAGGTGAAAGAGGCTCTATGTGATGGGATTTATCTGACCTTGGTGACACGAGGCCGCTAGCAGAAGGTCGGTTTAGCCAGTTTGTCTGCTTCCTGACCTGAGCCCCGGATTGTCATGTTTTGTCTCTAAGACTATGAGCCAAATTACTAGAGAGAAGAGCAGCACCATCCCAGGAGGGAAGAATACCATCTCTTTTCAACAGGTCAGGTTTGCCCCAAAAACTTTTCCAATTGTCTATGAATTCTATATTATTTTGCGGACACCACTTAGACAGCCAGCCATTGAGTGATGACAATCTGCTTACTATCTCATCACTCCTTCGAACAGGAAGGGGGCCAGAGCAAATTACAGTGCCTGAAATCGTACTTGCGAGTTCAAACACCTCTTTAATTTTCTGGCGAAGTCGAACATCATTAGTGCCGACGTGAATAACAATCTTAGAGAATTTACGATTAGCATTAGCCAGCACTTTTAAATTTGCTTTGATATCAGGCACTCTGGCTCCCGGCAAACATGTGACTATGTTGGCTGGTGTCCCTATTTTCACGTTCCGTGTAATAGAATCGCCAATTACCAGGGCACAATCAACAGAATTCTCAGTGGGTGTTTCACTGAGCGGGGCAAATCGATTTGTTGTGGTAATCGGAACGGAAGAGTGGTTTTTTGATCCGCGACTAGAGCGATCCCTCACCGTCACCCATTGGCCTTGCTGCACAGGCAATAATTCAGCCGGAACCGAATCATGTAAAGAGTTCACTATGCTAGGCGCATCCAAAATAGTATCTAAAGCTCTAGCACACTTACTATCCTCAATTAAAGTTTGGATGCGTGTTTCTAATTCTGAAATCTTCTCCGTCAGCCTGACTGTCTCCTTGCATTTATCACATATAAACCCTATATTGCCGACGAGGAAGGCTATGCTAAACATGTAACATGAAGTGCAGGTGACAATAACAGGACAAGACATTACTCACCGTATTTGTTGACTGATTCTTACTCACCTGGGCTTTTTATGAACTCAAAGGCACGGGCGCGCGAGAGAAAAATAAATAAATAACTGAGCGCACGGGTGGCGCGTTAACAGGCTAGCGAGTTACTAGCGTGTTGTGCTAACAATAACGGAAGCTAGCGATGTCAGGTTAATCTGAGATGTTGTCTAAGCTGTATTTAGTAGTATAAACAACTATAAATGGTAGTAAATGATGGTTCAAAACAGAAAGAAATACAAAGCTAATACGAGGCTTAGACGGAGCTTACAGCCTCGAAGCAAACAAAACACAATAGGCAGCTAGGCAGACAGGAGCAATCGATCAGGATCAGCAATCGATCAGAATCAGCCATCAGCCAAATCAGAATCAGCCAAATTAGTAGTGATACTACCAATATCACTACTAATTTAGGACTGAAATCCTGGATATAACCCGTATCCTTTCAATGAAAAGTGTGTAAATGAGACGATCGATAGGCGAGAGGCCACGCGTGCAATGCTAGCGGGCTAAAGGCTAGTAGCGGAGATTCGGAAAGTTGGATCTAAGTAGCGATATCAAAGCAATCCGATTGTTTTTTATAAGGAATAGTATCGAAGATAAGTTCACATGCTGTAAAAATAGAAAGTGCTTGTTTATAACTGAGTGGTAAAGAAGAACATCAACGATTTATGAATCAATTCGACGGAGCTCCAAACACAAACCGCACGTGCATGCACAGCGAATAATTCATCTGAGTTATCATTTATTAGTAATATTTTGACATATACAACACAAAGATGAGATAAGACATAAGTTATAAAACATTTCTGAAGCTGTGAATGTATTGTCATCAAATTTGGAGCATCCTAAAGTACTAGTATCTAAACTCAGGAAAACTATAGCAAAGACAGATTACTCATCAGTAATGTGCACGGTAATAGGAGAAAAGATGACTCTATTTTTTGAATATTGAGTATTTTTGTGAAGTGTGTTTTTGTGGTTCTGAGAGCATAAATCAGCGTTTGATCTGATTCATCATTGTCACTAGATTCAAAGCATTTTCTTTTCACTTTAAAATAATGGTCCTGCATAGTGACGAGTTAACACTTGAGTAATACGTGTGTTACGGCGTCCAGTCTCCCTGAGTCCATCATTTCTCAACCACGAGCGCCCTCTCCTGAGTTCTAGTGTGTTGCATACTCTCTTATTAGTATGCATCATCTGCGCTGTGACTACCTCCACCTGTTCTGCATTAATCATTGCTCAGCCTTTATCTGCCTCATTGACTCAGTGTTCATTGCGAAGTATTGCCTCTCTATGTGTGCATGTCCGAGCCGTTTCCGTGTATCAAGATTACCCGTATTTCTGATCCTCGCTATACTAACCTACTCTGATTGCCTGCAGCCATCCTCTCGACCCTCTGCCTGATCCGGACACTGATTCAAGCCGCCTGCCAAGACCTTATGCCTGTTCCAGTTTGCTGCATGCACGCCGCCTGCCTCCGTCTTCCAGCCTGATTTCACCCTGCTGCCTGCGCAACCTCATCAGTGGCTACCTGAGTTTATTTCTGACTGTGTCTTTGAGTTATCCTCCAAGAATTCCTGAGTTTATTTCTGTCTGCCTTTGAGTTATTAAAGTAGTTGCAAATGGATCTGCCTCAGCCTTCTGACTCGTTACAGAATACTTCGCCACACGAGGATCCAGCAACTATGACCGCATTAGCCGCAGCGTTCAACTCACAAGCCTCGCAACTGGCTTCCCATCACCATCAGCTTACACGTCTTACAGCTGTGACGGAGGAACTGGTAAAGGCTGTACAAGCTCTACGTACCTCTTCCTCGGGCGCTTCTTCTGATTCTGTCTCTCCGTCGCCGGCGCCGATGTCTCCACTACAGACCACCGCGAGCCCTCGACTCGCGTTACCGGAAAAGTTTGACGGTAATCCAGGTAAATGCAAGGGATTCATCCTTCAATGTTCTCTGTTTCTGAGCCAACAGCCTTCTCAACACCCAACGGACGCCAGCAAGATCCATTTCGTCTCCTCCCTGCTGACCGGCCGCGCACTGGATTGGATGACGGCCGTTTGGAGAACGGATGGCACTGCATTCCGCTCGTACGACGCGTTTCTTCAGGAATTCCGGGCCGTCTTCGAACATTCCAAAGAGGGGAAGGGAGCGGAGGATTTGCTACTGGAACTCACGCAAGGACGTAATTCTGCAGCTGAGTATGCACTAGAATTTCGCACTTTTGCCGCGCAAACTAACTGGACTGATGATTCCCTCAAAGTGATTTTCCGGCGTGGTCTGAGTCACGTGTTACAGGCAGAGCTGGCTTGCCGCGATGAAGGAAGGGATTTCAACCAATATGCTCAACTCGCCATTCAGATTGATAACCTGATGCGCTCACGCCGCGCTGGCATGCGCCCCTCTACCTCCTCTCGCAGTTTTCCTGCGCCACGGTACCACGGTTCCATGCCTTCTGATTCAGGTGAACCCATGCAAATCAACTCGTTTCATATTTCAGATGAGGAAAGAGAACGTCGCCGATCACAGAGACTATGCTTGTACTGTGGAGGGGAAGGTCACGTTCGTCAAAACTGTCCACGTCGGTCTGCCAACAGAGAGAGTGCTGCGGTGAGTCTAACCCTTGACTGTTTAAATCCTAAGTCATGTGTTGTAGTGCCCATAGAATTAACTGTCAATGGTAAATCCGTTTCAGCATCGGCATTGTTGGATTCTGGCGCTGCTGGGAACTTCATGTCACAAGAATTTGCTAACCTACATAGGATTACTCTAATTCCATGCATTTCTCCCCTTTCTGTCGAGGCTGTTGACGGTAGACCGCTGGGCACCGGTCACGTCACTCACCTGTCTCAAGAGTTGCGTATGCGCACCGGGCTGCTACATAGCGAATTGATTCAATTCTACATCCTTCAAGCCCCTCACACACCCGTGATTTTGGGGTTGCCCTGGCTCCGTAAGCATGATCCACTGCTGCAATGGACCTCCGGCCAGATCATCAGCTGGGGAAAAAGCTGCTTCTCCAACTGCCTGTCCTCCATTCAGCCACTTCCAGTGAGGAGCATCCGAGAGATCCCCGGTGACACCGCGCTGAATCGCCTCCCCGCTGTGTTCCACGACCTGGCGGAAGCCTTCAGTAAGTCTAAGGCCACTAAGCTGCCGCCTCACCGCTCCTACGACTGCGCCATTGACTTCTTGCCTGACGCCACACCGCCTAAGGGGCGCATCTTCCCTCTGTCTCAGCCCGAGACTGAAGCCATGCAGAAATACATTGAGGAGGAGCTCGCCAAGGGTTTCATTCGACCATCCACTTCTCCCGCCTCAGCCGGATTTTTCTTCGTTCAGAAGAAGGATGGAGGACTCCGACCATGTATTGATTACAGAGCGCTCAACGATTGCACCGTCAAATTTCGCTATCCTCTGCCTTTGGTTCCGGCTGCACTGGAGCTGCTCCGTAAAGCAAGATACTATACCAAGCTGGACCTGCGAAGTGCATACAACCTGGTTCGTATCCGCGAAGGGGATGAGTGGAAGACGGCCTTTTCTACGTGTACCGGGCACTATGAATACTTGGTTATGCCGTTCGGGCTTTCCAACAGTCCAGCTGTATTCCAATCTTTCATTAATGACGTGTTCCGAGACATGCTCCAACGCCACGTCATCGTCTATATTGACGACATTCTGGTCTACTCTGACTCCCTAGAAGCTCATGTCCAACACGTTCGTGCTGTGCTACAGAGGCTCATCCAGTATCAGCTCTATGCGAAAATGGAGAAGTGTGACTTCCACCAAACCTCTACCTCGTTCTTGGGCTACATCATCAGTCCGGAGGGTGTGGCTATGGATGATGGCAAAGTAAGGGCAGTGGTGGAGTGGTCCCAGCCCACTACTCTGAAGGAGCTGCAGCGCTTCCTAGGGTTCGCAAACTTTTATCGCCGCTTTATCAGAGGGTTCAGCACGGTGGCGGCACCCCTTACCGCGCTGGTTCGCAAGGGTACTTCTCGTCTGCCTTGGAGTGAAGAGGCTGCCCGGGCCTTTAACTGTCTCAAACAGGCTTTTACCTCAGCCCGCATCCTGCATCATCCTGATCCAGAGTCACCTTTTGTGGTTGAAGTGGACGCCTCGAGTACCGGCCTGGGTGCAGTGCTGTCTCAGCGTCAAGGATCGCCTCCCAAACTGTACCCCTGCGCCTATTATTCCAGGAAGCTCAGTCCTGCGGAGAGGAATTACGATGTGGGTGATCGTGAGTTGCTGGCTATGAAGGCAGCCTTTGAAGAGTGGAGGCACTGGCTGGAGGGCTCCACATACCCTTTCATCGTTCTGACTGATCACAAGAACTTGGAGTACCTGCGCTCGGCTAAACTGCTGAATCCCCGTCAGGCCAGGTGGTCTCTGTTCTTTTCTCGCTTCCAGTTCACTGTCACCTATCGTCCGGGCTCGAGGAACGTCAAGGCGGATTCCTTGTCTCGTCAGTTTGATTCTGAGGTAACCATCCAGACTCCAGAGACCATACTCAATCCTGATCTGATCATCAGTCCCATACGGTGGGACATCGAGACCGAACTCGAACTGGCCAATGCTGACTCCGAGACTCCTCCAGAATGCCCCCCGGGGAGGCTCTATGTTCCCGAAGCTCTCCGAGAAGAAGTGCTTAAGCATGTTCATGCCCTGCCCAGTTCCGGACACCCGGGTATCACCTCCACCATCCATCTCCTTCAGAATCGCTTCTGGTGGTCCACCTTGTCCCAGGATGCCAGTCGGTTCGTTCACCAATGCCTAACCTGTAATACCCAGAAAGCTTCCCATCTCATGCCTGCCGGTTTACTTCAACCACTGCCCATACCTCAACGACCCTGGTCTCATATTGCTATCGATTTTATTACGGATCTGCCACCATCTGATGGACACACCACTATCCTCACTGTAATCGACCGCTTCTCCAAGGCCTGCCGCCTCATACCCCTCAGTAAGCTTCCTACAGCCCTGCAAACAGCTGAACACCTCTGTAATCTAGTATTCCGGTTTTATGGTCTGCCTGAAGACATCGTCTCGGACAGGGGTCCTCAATTCACTTCCCGAGTCTGGTCTGCCTTCTTCCAAATGCTCCAAGTTAACGTGAGTCTTACCTCCGGCTACCATCCTCAGGCCAACGGTCAGGTAGAACGACTCAACCAGGAGATCTCCCGTTTCCTCCGGTCCTACTGCCAACTCCATCAGAAGGACTGGAGCCGGTATCTGATGTGGGCAGAATATGCACAAAACTCCATTCAGAAACACTCCACGGGCTTGACTCCGTTCCAGTGTGTTCTCGGATTTCAACCACCCCTGTTTCCCTGGTCAGGTGAGCCCACGAACGTTCCCGCAGTTAATGACTGGCTAAATCGGAGCGAGGAGACCTGGAATCTGGCTCATACACACCTTCAGCGGGCTGTCAACCGTGGTAAGAGGCAGGCTGATCGTCACCGCCGTCCCAACCCAGAGTATCAGCCAGTTCAATGGGTATGGTTATCCACGCGTAATTTGCGTCTAAACCTTCCTTGCAAGAAGCTCAGTCCAAGATTTATGGGGCCTTACAAGATCTTGCGTCAGATAACTCCAGTATCCTTCCGTTTAGCTCTGCCCAGGCATCTGCGAATATCTCCCACTTTCCATGTCTCACTACTCAAACCCGCCACACCTCCCCCTGAGGAAAGGAGGGGAGAATCCGCTGAGCAGTCCTCCCAAGCCATCACTGTGGAGGGTGAGGAAGCCTACCGTGTTCATCAGCTACTGGATTCCAGACGTCGGGGGGGATTTCTGCAGTATTTGGTTGACTGGGAGGGCTCCAGTCCAGAGGAACGGTCTTGGGTCAACTCTGGTGACATTCTGGATCCCTCACTCACTCAAGAGTTTCACCGTACTCATCCTGACAAACCTGCACCTCGTGCTCGTGGCAGACCCCGCCGTCGTCAGCATCCTCGCGCCAGGAGTCGCTCGCAGGGAGGGGGCTCTGTTACGGCGTCCAGTCTCCCTGAGTCCATCATTTCTCAACCACGAGCGCCCTCTCCTGAGTTCTAGTGTGTTGCATACTCTCTTATTAGTATGCATCATCTGCGCTGTGACTACCTCCACCTGTTCTGCATTAATCATTGCTCAGCCTTTATCTGCCTCATTGACTCAGTGTTCATTGCGAAGTATTGCCTCTCTATGTGTGCATGTCCGAGCCGTTTCCGTGTATCAAGATTACCCGTATTTCTGATCCTCGCTATACTAACCTACTCTGATTGCCGTCAGCCATCCTCTCGACCCTCTGCCTGATCCGGACACTGATTCAAGCCGCCTGCCAAGACCTTATGCCTGTTCCAGTTTGCTGCATGCACGCCGCCTGCCTCCGTCTTCGAGTCCGATTTCACCCTGCTGCCTGCGCAACCTCATCAGTGGCTACCTGAGTTTATTTCTGACTGTGTCTTTGAGTTATCCTCCAAGAATTCCTGAGTTTATTTCTGTCTGCCTTTGAGTTATTAAAGTAGTTGCAAATGGATCTGCCTCAGCCTTCTGACTCGTTACAACGTGATACTTTTTATGACCATTCTGAGTAAAAAATATAACATCTCACATCTCAGACACATTAATGTTGTGATTATTAATTAATAATTCTTTATAATTTTTCATAGTAAGTTGATATTTATAACTGAGGCTAATAACTTACAGTAATTATTACTATCTCAGTCCTAAATTTGATATTACTTACTGATTAGTTAAGCTTGTTTCTATATTAGATATATCAGTAGTTGAAGTGTTAATGTAGAACTACTCATTAGTCCTGCATAACTTCCTAGTTAGTTATTAATAACAGAGCATTATTCTCAAGTGTTACTGAAGTGTGTGTGGACAGTTGTAACGCAGTTCAGATGTTATATATAACACAACAGTGATCTGACATGTGATGCAGTTTTATTCCACAGCAGAAGAAAAACTACCAGCAGCCGAAAGACTCTGAGACAATCCAGGGATTCAATCACTTTCAGTGTGAAGAAACCATTAGTGTTTACACATGTTTATGCTCATGTCTTTCTGAAAATATTCCAATAATCTGACTGGCCTCATATGAACCTGTATTTGTGTGATTAAACTGTGTGATAGTGTGATTAATACAGGTTATTATTCCTCAACATTTACCTCACATTTGAAATGAAACGTATTTTCCTTTTCAGGTTTGATTGTGCAAAAATCTTGTAACATCAATGTCTCTCTGGGAGAATCAGTGGTTTTGCCCTGTCATATTCCTCCAAACTTACTAACTGAGGATCTGAAGGTGGAATGGAGAAGAAGAAGAAGAAGAAGAAGAAGAAACTCAGAGACTTTAGTTCATCTGTATGAAGATGGAGCAGAGAAACATCAGCAGGATTATAAAGATAGAGCTCATTTACTTACTGAACACATTAAACATGGAAACGTCTCCCTCCGTCTGAAAAACCTGAGAGCTGGAGATGAAGGACGATACACATGTACAGTTCACAGCAAGAGGGAGTGTGTGTTTTCTGCCCAGACAAATGTGGTTCTGAGTAAGTAAACAGATGAAAACAAATCAAACTCAACTCTTAATAGTTAATCAACAATACAGTAGTGAGTATTATATATTCAGGATTTTTATTTGTATATTATAATCAGGGCTATAGCTGAACTATATGATCAAGATTACATATTCAGATGTCATATATATGTTACATCTGGTGTCTACAGTGATATGATATGAATCTATTGCTGTGTATAGTATATGGGATTATTGCACATACAGTGCAATAATTACACTTACTAATTACACAATTATTGCACTTACGGATGTTCAACAAAATACTTAAGAAACATGCATTTCGTCCCTCTGAAAAAATTGCACATTTCCACTTTTGCAGTATATTGTAATGACAGTGTTTTTCTGATCTGAAACTGGAAAAGTTTTCATTCAGCACATTTAAGAGCAATTTGAAACATATCTCGGATTGTTTGCTATTGAAATAATTCATTCACAAAATTATAAAACTGAAAACGTCTCGGTTACGTATGTAACCCTCGTTCCCTGAGTAGGGAACGGAGACGTTACGTCGGATGACGACGAATGGGGTTTCGCTTAGAACACCTATCGACTTCGAGTATTACAATACGAGCCAATGGCAAAGAAATGCCATGGGTCTGCGGAATTTGCATAGCGTATCTCAGCCCCACCTCGTGGGTATAAAAGGAGGACGCCGGCAACATGCAGATATGTTTCTTCGCTGAGGAGCCAAGACTGAGCTCAGGCGATCCCCGCGGTTCAGCAGAAAGTGGCAGGCAGACGTAACGTCTCCGTTCCCTACTCAGGGAACGAGGGTTACATACGTAACCGAGACGTTCCCTTTCATTGTCACTCCGAGTTACGTCGGATGACGACAAATTGGGTTACCAGTCTAATCACGCCACCTTCTCGGCTGTCTTCCAGTGCCCTGCATAAATCTCAGATCCTTGTCGTGAGATTGGCACGGACGAAGGACTCCTATCTAGCACAGGAATACCAAGGTACACTGGGGAGCATATCCCATAGTTTAGAGGAAATATGCAAAATATTGCCAGCCCAACGGGGGGGATTTAGAGAATATACATATGACCCGAAGGATGCATATGGAGAACACTGGGGTGTCCAGGCGCAGGTGGAATATTTCAACCCCAGGGGTGGCAAGGTGGCTTGCCAAGGGAAAGACACATGCTCAGAGAGGCTTACAGTGGAAATACACATGTGGGGGTCGCTCAGAGGAGGGACCATGCACACGGGAGGCACCTAGCCGACGCGTAGGCAATAGACACTGGCGCCGACGTCAGGAGTGCTGGAGGAACTCAGGGCTTTCGGAGAAGCTCACCTGAGGAAAATATCGCACGTATCCAGTCCATGGAGTGGAATGGCGAGCAAGCGAAGACACCTGAGCGGATCCAGTACTAGCTGGTTGAAGCGAGTACATGAGAGGACACTGGCTCCACTCGGAGATTGTAGAATCTGGCGAATGTGTTAGGTGTCGCCCAGCCTGCAGCTCTGCAGATGTCTGTTAGCGAGGCGCCATGCGCTAGAGCCCAAGAGGACGCCACGCTCCGGGTGGAGTGGGCTGTCAAACCAAGGGGGCACGTTCGGCCTTGCTATTGGTAAGCCAAAGCAATGGCGTCCACTATCCAGTGGGAGAACCTCTGCTTTGAGAGAGCCTTTCCCTTCACTCTCCCACCATAACAGACAAAGAGCTGGTCTGAGGTCCTGAAACACTGTGTCCTGTCTACGTAAGCACGGAGAGCGCGTACTGGACAGAGCAGTGCCAAGGCTGGGTCTGCCTCCTCCAGGGGCAGCGTTTGCTGGTTCACCACCTGGTCCCGGAAGGGAGTGGTGGGAACCTTGGGCACATATCCAGGCCGGGGTCTCAGGATCACGTGAGAGTGACCAGGCCCGAATTCCAGGCACACTTCGTCAACGGAGAATGCGTGCAGGTCCCCTACCCTCTTGATGGAGGCCAATGCAACCAGGAGCGCTGTCTTCATAGACAGGAACTTAAGCTCACCTGATTGCAAAGGCTCGAAGGGAGCCCTCTGCAAGGCATTTAACACCACTGAGAGGTCCCAAGAGGGAACGAGAGGAGGGCGAGGAGGATTCAGTCTCCTCGCTCCTCTCAGGAACCTGATGATCAGGTCGTGCTTCCCCAGAGACTTACCTTCAACTGTTTCGTGACATGCGGCGATAGCGGCTAACTACGCGTTCAAGGTGGAGGGAGACAGCCTTCGCTCCAGCCCATCTTGCAGGAAGGAAAGTACAACACTGATCGAGCATCTCCTGGGGTCTTCTCGGCGAGAAGAGCACCAGTCGACGAAGAGGTTCCACTTCAACGCATAAACATGTCTCGTGGACGATGCTCTAGCGGAAGTGATGGTTGCCGCCACCGCTGGTGGCAGGGTACTCAAACCTGCCTCGTCCCGTCCAGGAGCCACACATGGAGCCTCCAAAGATCGGGTCGAGGGTGCCAGAGGGTGCAGGAGATCCTTCCTCAGAGGGATTGGCCAAGGAGGTGCTGTCGCGAGGAGTATCAGTTCGGAGAACCAGGTCCTGGTGGGCCAGTACGGCGCAACCAAAATGACCTGCTCCTCGTCCTCCTTGATCTTGCACAAGGTCTGTGCGAGAAGGCTCACTGGGGGAACGCATATTTGCGTAGACCCCACGGCCAGCTGTGCGCCAGTGCATCCGTGCCGAGGGAGCCCTCGGACAGGGAGTAATACAGGGCGCAATGGGATGAGTCGTGGGAGGCAAACAGGTCTATCTGTGCGTCCCCGAACTGGTCCCAAATCAGCTGGACCGACTGGGGATGGAGTCGCCATTCGCCGGAGATGGGCCGAAACCATGACAGCTCGTCGGCTGCAAAGTTCCGATCTCCTGGAATGTAGATAGCACGAAGGGACCTCAGGTGCTTCTGACTCCATAAGAGGAGGTGGCGTGCGAGTTGCGACATACGGCGGGAGCGTAGGCCACCTTGATGGCTGATGTACGCTACTGTCGCGGTATTGTCTGAGCGGACTAGTACGTGTTGACCCTTAAGCAACGTGTGGAAGCGGTGCAGGG
This sequence comes from Siphateles boraxobius, assembly GCF_051911475.1. Lineage (NCBI taxonomy): Eukaryota > Metazoa > Chordata > Actinopteri > Cypriniformes > Leuciscidae > Siphateles > Siphateles boraxobius. The sequence continues at coordinate 1,551,132 of NW_027509180.1, forward strand.
CAAGGCGTACTGCCAGCAACTCGAGGCAATTGACATGCAGAAGGCGCTGGGCCCGGGGGCGGCGCACACTGCGGTCCTAGAACTCTGTGACAGAGGGGGATGAGAGCGGCGAGGCCCGGGGGCGTCGCGCACTGTCATCCGGCTCTGTGTGCTCAGTGATGGGTGTATCGGTTCTTTCTCGGGAGAACAAAAGACTCTCCCCCGGCCCTCCACCGGGGAAAGGAGTGGTCCTGCTACCAACTCCTGGAGAGAACTGAGTCCCATCTCTGAGGAGCCCGTCTCAAGAGCGCCGCTTAACCTGGCATGAAGCGGGGGGCGGGGCTAGAGAGGGCTATGGCGTCCGCCCGCGGCTTCCAGAGCCGGCCCGGGTTAAGGGCGGGGTGGGAACCGCGGAAGGGCGCCTTCGGCGGTGGGCAGACCGAGGGATCTGAGCGGACGGCGGGGCCGTCGGGACAGAATCAACGTCAGTCTGCACATGGGCGGTTGAGGGCTGTTGGGCAAAGCCCTCAACCGCACCGCCGAAGAGGCCGACCTGAGATATGGGAATGTCGGACGGACGGGGCCGCGTGACATTCAGCACATCAGACAGGTTCAGCCACAGAATGGTGGGCATCACCTGACCCAGGGAGCGTACGGCCACTTCCGTCGCTCGGAGAGCAAGGTCAGTGGCGGCGCGCAGCTCAGTAAGAGCCCTGGGTCAGTCCCGCCCTCGTGCAGGTCCATGAGCATCTGGGTCAGGTAGACCAGCAGAATGACCATGGTCTGCAGGGAGGCGGCTGCCAGTCCCGTGGCACTATAGGATCTCGCCACAAGTGTAGACGAAACCTACAGGCCACGGACGGGTGCTTAGGATTGCGCCGAGAAGAAGCACTCTGAGGACACATAGCATCACAACAGAGCGTTCAGCCGGGGGGACCCCAGTGTACCCATGGCAGCGGCCCCATCGAGGGTAGGAAAGGCTGATGAGATCAGCGAGCGGTCCGAGATGACCAGGGGGTCTTCTATGACTTCGAGATCTCATCATGCACGTCCGGGAGGGAAGGTATTGGGGTTTGCCGTGGACGAGGGTCGGCGACCTTACCCAAAACCAATCGTCCCAGGAAAGCATGGCCATCATCCCCGGATCAGACTCAGGCACAGCCTTATGCACACCAGAAGGTGGCGGCTGTGACGAGTCGTCACTTCCAGAGAATCAATCCCACCTTGTGAAGCTGCTACAAACATAGTATCTTCCCCTGTAGCTTCAAATGACCAACATGTCTTGTTCCAGACCAACACCCTCAGATCACCCTGGCCACCAGCCGAAGAACGGGGGGTGGATGAGGGGACTCTCACTCTTGCGAGTTCACCGAGTCTCGACCTTAATGACGCGATGTCATGTTCCCACAGAGAGAACATGAGTCATCCACGAGCGCTGCTCTAGTATGAACAAGCCCAAACATACTAGACAACGCTCGTGCCCATCAGAGTCCGATACCAAGCTGCCGCAACCATTCATTTTTTTTTTTTTTTTGAAATGCACGGGCGAGCCGTCTTTAAAAAGACGTGCCGCGTGCGAGCTCTTTTTGTGAGAGGAGAGAAAACTCCGCGATGTTGAAGCGAGCAGGGAAAAACACACTCACTGGCAGATCACTGCACAGATCAGCAGGCAATGTGAATTCGCTGCAATCGCCGTCACACCAACGCCGGAGATTGGCTCGTCTCGTAGAGTGAAGTCAGAAATGGCTGTGGAGTGAAGAGATACTCTTGGCTCCGAAGCGAAAACATATCTGCATGTTGCCGGCGTCCTCCTTTTATACCCACGAGGTGGGGCGGAGATACGCTATGCAAATTCCGCAGACCCATGGCATTTCTTTGCCATTGGCTCGTTTTGTAATACTCAAAGTCGATAGGTGTTCTAAGCGAAACCCCATTCGTCGTCATCCGACGTAACTCGGAGTGACAACGAAAGGGAACACATAATTTTTTGTTGTATTTTGGATATTAAACCAAATTATTTCATTAATAGCAAGTTGTGAATGATGGACTAGCTGTTATTCAAGTGTGGTGTGTTTTGAATTTTGTACTAAATTTTGTACTAAAGTTTTTCTTTCTTTTGTACTAATAGTTTTTGCACATTAACACATGTTTCTATTCCTTTATAGAGTTTGTTATGTCTGGTAAATTCATTCCTCTGGGATCTTCAGTGGATTTGCCCTGTCAGGTTGACAAAAGCTTGTTACAGAAAAGTCTGAAGGTGGAATGGAGAAGAACAAGAAGAACAGATTCAGAAACAGAAACAGATTCAGATACTTTAGTTCATCTGTATGAAGACGGAGCGAGTCGAGCAGAGAAACAGCACAAGGACTTTCACAAAAGAGCTCATTTCTCAGATAAGAAGATTAAAGATGGAAACTTCTCCCTCTGCCTGAAAAAGCTGAGAGCTGAAGATGAAGGAGTATACAGATGTAAAGTGTACACGGACGAGCAGTGTGTGTTTTCAACCAATACAGAGTTGAAAGTACAGAGTAAGTGAAAAAAAAAGAAAGAAACTGTGCGGTTGTAGCCATGATCAATATATAACTTTGATTAAGCAATATAGTTACAATAAAAATAGCATTTCCAGATTTTTAATAAAATTAGTTTGATACATTTAAATGATAAATATATTTGTCTGGGCTTATCATATATTATTAATTATACATAAACGTACACTCAAAAAAATGATATGTTGGCTTTAATTCACTTTTTTATGTCAACAGGTTCCACATAACTGGGTTACGTTAAACAAACATAATTTGTTCATGTAACTTCAACATAATGGAATTAAGAAATAGAAAAGGAGATCTGATGGTGTTGGTTATGTTTTAACATAATCATTATTTCACAATTATTTGACCTGAGTCACTGAACTCATATATAGGCCAATTTCTGATTATAACAGCACTGTCATTTAGAGCATAATATAGGCACACACAGACATCAAGAATTAGCGTATGAATCTCAACAATGGTGACAAACAGATCACCTCGGAACATAAGCTCATTATTTATTCATGCAGCAATGCATGATGGGAGCCATGAATGAGTTTTGATTGGTGGCACCCAGAATGCACTGCAACATGCTTTATAATTGTCACCATTGTTGAGATTCACAGGCTGATTCTTCATGTCTGTGTGTGCCGACATAAAATATTTTGTTTTGAAGTTTATTTTTTTATTTTTTTTATTTGATCATTTTGAATTCATTGAAAAGGCTAACAATGGAATGGTCTACAATGGCAGTGCTGCTATAATCCATAAGGTAAACTTAACTCAGAAATTGGGTTCTAAATGAGTTCAGTGATTCAGGTCAAATGATTGTGATATAATGGTTATGTTAAAACATTTTTACATTTACATTTATTCATTTAGCTGACGCTTTTATCCAAAGCGACTTACAATTGCTATATATTTCAGAGGTCGCACGCCTCTGGAGCAACTAGGGGTTAAGTGTCTTGCTCAGGTACACATTGGTGTCTCACAGTGGATTCAAACCCGGGTCTCTCACACCAAAGGCATGTGTCTTATCCACTGCGCCACCACCACCCAAAACACAACCAACACTGTTATAACTGTTACAACTCATGTACAGCAGCCGAACATAATCTAAAGTTAACGATGTGAGGATCAAGAGTCCAACTAAAACACACACTGATCTCCATAATAGTGACCTGAACATTCTGGTTTTCTCCTTCAGTGATTCTGCTTGTTAACATCAGGTGTCTTCAATAATGCTCAATCATCACTCAATTATTCACTTAATTATCTCATTAACTTTACCACTGCTTCAGTGTTCATTTAACACTCAGCTCAGAGTTTAATTGGGTCGCTTAAAATTACTTAATTCCATGATGTTGAAGTTACATGTGAACAAATTATGTTTGTTTAACGTAACCCAGTTATGTGGGAACTGTTGACATAAAAAGTTAATTATAGCCAACATATTTTTTTTAGTGTATTAATTTTGAATGAGCAGCATTTATATCTGAGCATGTATTTATATGCTTTATCAGCTGGTTCTGGGTTTGTACATGTGAATGTCTTTGGAAAGTAAATTCCCACTCAATTACAGACAAGAAATCAAGAAATGAAATGATTATAAAAGCTATTAGCAGATAATATAAAACAATCCCAGTTAGTGTAATGAATTATGTTGGTTTTGACCTGAGAAACACATCTCTTCTCAGCAGAAACTCTGAACTCATGATTCCTCTATTATACACTGATACACTGCCTTTACATGTTGCTTTAGCTTCTTCATGAATGATTCGACACAGAACACAGAAAATCAGAAGATGTTTAGAGACTCGAGTAGAAAGTATCACAACAGAAAATAAGTATTTCACATATATAATTCAGAAAACACAGCAAATTAAACTGTGGATATCTAGTTTAATAAAGTGCTTTGAACAAATGCTGATTATCTTTCAAAGATTTGATTAAATAACAAACTTTACATGAACCGAATCCAGAGATAATTTCTTCTTCATCAGCGCTTGATGGTGATTTTCTCAGACGGGTTGATTATAAAACACCTGTGTGTCCTTTACTGTTGTGTGTGCTTTACTGTTGTGTGTGCTTTACTGTTGTGTGTGCTTTACTGTTGTGTGTGCTTTACTGTCGTGTGTGCTTTACTGTTGTGTGTCCTTTACTGTTGTGTGTGCTTTACTGTTGTGTGTCCTTTACTGTTGTGTGTCCTTTACTGTTGTGTGTGCTTTACTGTTGTGTGTGCTTTACTGTTGTGTGTGTGCTTTACTGTTGTGTGTCCTTTACTGTTGTGTGTGCTTTACTGTTGTGTGTGCTTTACTGTTGTGTGTGTGCTTTACTGTTGTGTGTCCTTTACTGTTGTGTGTGCTTTACTGTTGTGTGTGTGCTTTACTGTTGTGTGTGTGTGCTTTACTGTTGTGTGTGCTTTACTGTTGTGTGTGTGCTTTACTGTTGTGTGTGTGTGCTTTACTGTTGTGTGTGTTTTACTGTTGTGTGTCCTTTACTGTTGTGTGTCCTTTACTGTTGTGTGTGTGCTTTACTGTTGTGTGTGCTTTACTGTTGTGTGTGCTTTACTGTTGTGTGTGTGCTTTACTGTTGTGTGTGTGCTTTACTGTTGTGTGTCCTTTACTGTTGTGTGTGCTTTACTGTTGTGTGTCCTTTACTGTTGTGTGTCCTTTACTGTTGTGTGTGCTTTACTGTTGTGTGTCCTTTACTGTTGTGTGTCCTTTACTGTTGTGTGTGCTTTACTGTTTTGTGTGTGCTTTACTGTTGTGTGTCCTTTACTGTTGTGTATGCTTTACTGTTGTGTGTCCTTTACTGTTGTGTGTGCTTTACTGTTGTGTGTGTGCTTTACTGTTGTGTGTGCTTTACTGTTGTGTGTGTGCTTTAATGTTGTGTGTGTGCTTTACTGTTGTGTGTGTGCTTTACTGTTGTGTGTGTGCTTTACTGTTGTGTGTCCTTTACTGTTGTGTGTGCTTTACTGTTGTGTGTCCTTTACTGTTGTGTGTCCTTTACTGTTGTGTGTGCTTTACTGTTGTGTGTCCTTTACTGTTGTGTGTTGTGTGTGCTTTACTGTTGTGTGTGCTTTACTGTTGTGTGTGTGCTTTACTGTTGTGTGTCCTTTACTGTTGTGTGTCCTTTACTGTTGTGTGTCCTTTACTGTTGTGTGTCCTTTACTGTTGTGTGTGCTTTACTGTTGTGTGTCCTTTACTGTTGTGTGTCATTTACTGTTGTGTGTGCTTTACTGTTGTGTGTGTGCTTTACTGTTGTGTGTGTGCTTTACTGTTGTGTGTGCTTTACTGTTGTGTGTGCTTTACTGTTGTGTGTGTGCTTTACTGTTGTGTGTGTGCTTTACTGTTGTGTGTGCTTTACTGTTGTGTGTGCTTTACTGTAGTGTGTCCTTTACTGTTGTGTGTGCTTTACTGTTGTGTGTGCTTTACTGTTGTGTGTGCTTTACTGTTGTGTGTGTGCTTTACTGTTGTGTGTGTGCTTTACTGTTGTGTGTGTGCTTTACTGTTGTGTGTGCTTTACTGTTGTGTGTGTGCTTTACTGTTGTGTGTGTGCTTTACTGTTGTGTGTGTGCTTTACTGTTGTGTGTGTGCTTTACTGTTGTGTGTGCTTTACTGTTGTGTGTGTGCTTTACTGTTGTGTGTGTGCTTTACTGTTGTGTGCGCTTTACTGTTGTGTGTGTGCTTTACTGTTGTGTGTGCTTTACTGTTGTGTGTGCTTTACTGTTTTGTGTCCTTTACTGTTGTGTGTGCTTTACTGTTGTGTGTGTGCTTTACTGTTGTGTGTGTGCTTTACTGTTGTGTGTGTGCTTTACTGTTGTGTGTGCTTTACTGTTGTGTGTGCTTTACTGTTGTGTGTGTGCTTTACTGTTGTGTGTCCTTTACTGTTGTGTGTGCTTTACTGTTGTGTGTCCTTTACTGTTGTGTGTCCTTTACTGTTGTGTGTGCTTTACTGTTGTGTGTGTGCTTTACTGTTGTGTGTGATTTACTGTTGTGTGTGTGCTTTACTGTTGTGTGTCCTTTACTGTTGTGTATGCTTTACTGTTGTGTATGCTTTACTGTTGTGTGTCGTTTACTGTTGTGTGTGCTTTACTGTTGTGTGTGTGCTTTACTGTTGTGTGTGCTTTACTGTTGTGTGTGTGCTTTACTGTTGTGTGTGTGCTTTACTGTTGTGTGTGTGCTTTACTGTTGTGTGTGTGCTTTACTGTTGTGTGTCCTTTACTGTTGTGTGTCCTTTACTGTTGTGTGTCCTTTACTGTTGTGTGTGCTTTACTGTTGTGTGTGTGCTTTACTGTTGTGTGTGTGCTTTACTGTTGTGTGTGTGCTTTACTGTTGTGTGTGCTTTACTGTTGTGTGTGTGCTTTACTGTTGTGTGTGCTTTACTGTTGTGTGTGCTTTACTGTTGTGTGTCCTTTACTGTTGTGTGTGCTTTACTGTTGTGTGTGTGCTTTACTGTTGTGTGTGTGCTTTACTGTTGTGTGTGCTTTACTGTTGTGTGTGTGCTTTACTGTTGTGTGTGCTTTACTGTTGTGTGTGCTTTACTGTTGTGTGTCCTTTACTGTTGTGTGTGCTTTACTGTTGTGTGTGTGCTTTACTGTTGTGTGTGTGCCTTACTGTTGTGTGTGTGCTTTACTGTTGTGTGTGCTTTACTGTTGTGTGTGCTTTACTGTTGTGTGTGTGCTTTACTGTTGTGTGTCCTTTACTGTTGTGTGTGCTTTACTGTTGTGTGTCCTTTACTGTTGTGTGCCCTTTACTGTTGTGTGTGCTTTACTGTTGTGTGTGTGCTTTACTGTTGTGTGTGCTTTACTGTTGTGTGTGTGCTTTACTGTTGTGTGTCCTTTACTGTTGTGTATGCTTTACTGTTGTGTATGCTTTACTGTTGTGTGTCGTTTACTGTTGTGTGTGCTTTACTGTTGTGTGTGTGCTTTACTGTTGTGTGTGCTTTACTGTTGTGTGTGTGCTTTACTGTTGTGTGTGTGCTTTACTGTTGTGTGTGTGCTTTACTGTTGTGTGTCCTTTACTGTTGTGTGTGCTTTACTGTTGTGTGTGTGCTTTACTGTTGTGTGTGTGCTTTACTGTTGTGTGTGCTTTACTGTTGTGTGTCCTTTACTGTTGTGTGTGTGCTTTACTGTTGTGTGTGTGCTTTACTGTTGTGTGTGCTTTACTGTTGTGTGTGTGCTTTACTGTTGTGTGTGCTTTACTGTTGTGTGTCCTTTACTGTTGTGTGTGTGCTTTACTGTTGTGTGTGCTTTACTGTTGTGTGTGTGCTTTACTGTTGTGTATGCTTTACTGTTGTGTGTCGTTTACTGTTGTGTGTCCTTTACTGTTGTGTGTGTGCTTTACTGTTGTGTGTGCTTTACTGTTGTGTGTGCTTTACTGTTGTGTGTCCTTTACTGTTGTGTGTGCTTTACTGTTGTGTGTGCTTTACTGTTGTGTGTGTGCTTTACTGTTGTGTGTGTGCTTTACTGTTGTGTGTGTGCTTTACTGTTGTGTGTGTGCTTTACTGTTGTGTGTGTGCTTTACTGTTGTGTGTGCGCTTTACTGTTGTGTGTGTGCTTTACTGTTGTGTGTGCTTTACTGTTGTGTGTGCTTTACTGTTGTGTGTCCTTTACTGTTGTGTGTGCTTTACTGTTGTGTGTGCTTTACTGTGGTGTGTCCTTTACTGTTGTGTGTGCTTTACTGTTGTGTGTGCTTTACTGTTGTGTGTCCTTTACTGTTGTGTGTGCTTTACTGTTGTGTGTGTGCTTTACTGTTGTGTGTGCTTTACTGTTGTGTGTGCTTTACTGTTGTGTGTGTGCTTTACTGTTGTGTGTGCTTTACTGTTGTGTGTGCTTTACTGTTGTGTGTGCTTTACTGTTGTGTGTGCTTTACTGTTGTGTGTGTGCTTTACTGTTGTGTGTGTGCTTTACTGTTGTGTGTGTGCTTTACTGTTGTGTGTGCTTTACTGTTGTGTGTGTGCTTTACTGTTGTGGGTGTGCTTTACTGTTGTGTGTGCTTTACTGTTGTGTGTCTGCTTTACTGTTGTGTGTGTTGTGTGTGTGCTTTACTGTTGTGTGTGTGCTTTACTGTTGTGTGTGCTTTACTGTTGTGTGTTTGCTTTACTGTTGTGTGTGTGCTTTACTGTTGTGTGTGTGCTTTACTGTTGTGTGTGTGCTTTACTGTTGTGTGTGCTTTACTGTTGTGTGTGCTTTACTGTTTTGTGTGCTTTACTGTTGTGTGTGCTTTACTGTTGTGTGTCCTTTACTGTTGTGTGTGTGCTTTACTGTTGTGTGTGTGCTTTACTGTTGTGTATGCTTTACTGTTGTGTGTCCTTTACTGTTGTGTGTGTCCTTTACTGTTGTGTGTGTGCTTTACTGTTGTGTATGCTTTACTGTTGTGTGTCCTTTACTGTTGTGTGTGTGCTTTACTGTTGTGTGTCTGCTTTACTGTTGTGTGTGTGCTTTACTGTTGTGTGTGTGTGCTTTACTGTTGTGTGTGTGTGCTTTACTGTTGTGTGTGCTTTACTGTTGTGTGTCCTTTACTGTTGTGTGTGTGCTTTACTGTTGTGTGTCCTTTACTGTTGTGTGTGTGCTTTACTGTTGTGTGTGCTTTACTGTTGTGTGTGTGCTTTACTGTTGTGTGTGCTTTACTGTTGTGTGTCCTTTACTGTTGTGTGTGTGCTTTACTGTTGTGTGTCCTTTACTGTTGTGTGTGTGCTTTACTGTTGTGTGTGCTTTACTGTTGTGTGTCCTTTACTGTTGTGTGTGTGCTTTACTGTTGTGTGTGCTTTACTGTTGTGTGTCCTTTACTGTTGTGTGTGTGCTTTACTGTTGTGTGTGCTTTACTGTCGTGTGTGCTTTACTGTTGTGTGTCCTTTACTGTTGTGTGTCCTTTACTGTTGTGTGTGCTTTACTGTTGTGTGTGTGCTTTACTGTTGTGTGTGCTTTACTGTTGTGTGTCCTTTACTGTTGTGTGTCCTTTACTGTTGTGTGTGCTTTACTGTTGTGTGTCCTTTACTGTTGTGTGTGCTTTACTGTTGTGTGTCCTTTACTGTTGTGTGTGCTTTACTGTTGTGTGTCCTTTACTGTTGTGTGTCCTTTACTGTTGTGTGTGTGCTTTACTGTTGTGTGTGCTTTACTGTTGTGTGTGCTTTACTGTTGTGTGTGCTTTACTGTTGTGTGTGCTTTACTGTTGTGTGTCCTTTACTGTTGTGTGTGTGCTTTACTGTTGTGTGTGCTTTACTGTTGTGTGTGCTTTACTGTTGTGTGTCCTTTACTGTTGTGTGTGTGCTTTACTGTTGTGTGTGCTTTACTGTTGTGTGTGCTTTACTGTTGTGTGTCCTTTACTGTTGTGTGTCCTTTACTGTTGTGTGTGTGCTTTACTGTTGTGTGTCCTTTACTGTTGTGTGTGTGCTTTACTGTTGTGTGTGCTTTACTGTTGTGTGTCCTTTACTGTTGTGTGTGTGCTTTACTGTTGTGTGTGCTTTACTGTTGTGTGTGCTTTACTGTTGTGTGTGCTTTACTGTTGTGTGTGCTTTACTGTTGTGTGTCCTTTACTGTTGTGTGTCCTTTACTGTTGTGTGTGTGCTTTACTGTTGTGTGTCCTTTACTGTTGTGTGTGTGCTTTACTTTTGTGTGTGCTTTAGGCAAGGCAAGGCAAGTTTATTTATATAGCACATTTCATTACATAGAAGAAATTAAAATAATCAAAAGAAATCAGAATAATTAAAACTTATTCTGTTTATTTAAGTGTGCTTTACTGTTGTGTGTGCTTTACTGTTGTGTGTGTCCTTTACTGTTGTGTGTGTGCTTTACTGTTGTGTGTGTGCTTTACTGTTGTGTGTGCTTTACTGTTGTGTGTGCTTTACTGTTGTGTGTCCTTTACTGTTGTGTGTGTGCTTTACTGTTGTGTGTGCTTTACTGTTGTGTGTGTGCTTTACTGTTGTGTGTGCTTTACTGTTGTGTGTGTGCTTTACTGTTGTGTGTGCTTTACTGTTGTGTGTGTGCTTTACTGTTGTGTATGCTTTACTGTTGTGTGTGCTTTACTGTTGTGTGTCCTTTACTGTTGTGTGTGTGCTTTACTGTTGTGTATGCTTTACTGTTGTGTGTGTGCTTTACTGTTGTGTATGCTTTACTGTTGTGTGTGTGCTTTACTGTTGTGTATGCTTTACTGTTGTGTGTGCTTTACTGTTGTGTGTCCTTTACTGTTGTGTGTGTGCTTTACTGTTGTGTGTGTGCTTTACTGTTGTGTGTGTGCTTTACTGTTGTGTATGCTTTACTGTTGTGTGTGCTTTACTGTTGTGTGTCCTTTACTGTTGTGTGTGTGCTTTACTGTTGTGTGTGTGCTTTACTGTTGTGTGTGCTTTACTGTTGTGTGTGCTTTACTGTTGTGTGTGTGCTTTACTGTTGTGTGTGCTTTACTGTTGTGTGTGCTTTACTGTTGTGTGTCCTTTACTGTTGTGTGTGTGCTTTACTGTTGTGTGTGCTTTACTGTTGTGTGTGCTTTACTGTTGTGTGTGCTTTACTGTTGTGTGTGCTTGTGGAGACGTTATGTAATTGTGTGTGGTGATGATGATGATGATGATGATGATGATGATGATGATGATGATGATGATGATGATGATGATGATGATGATGATGATGATGGGGTCAGTTCTCTCACTGATGTAAATTCAGATGTAAAATCATATGTGACGGTTTATTAACCCTTAATAAATGTTTGGCCTTTTTAATGCAATTTTTGTTTTATAAAATGTGCCTCACTTTTTTTGCCTTAAGATTTCACATAAATGTTTCATTTGCAGGATTCATTGTGGAACCTTGTTGTCACACACCTGTTCCTCTGGGATCTTCAGTGGTTCTGCCCTGTTATGATG